>NC_079903.1:5857438-6157438 GCF_024868665.1 Triplophysa rosa | reverse complement strand
CAAGTGAAGATCTGAAGGTGAATGGCAAAGACGCACACCGTCATCATGCTTTCATGTTTGCTTGTCTGAGCTATTTTCTCATCTATAGCATCAGATAAAGTGGCATTTATAACAGAACGGGATTGGAGGAGGGGGCATTTGCATTATCATTCTAGAAAGGGCAAAAAATTGTCTATGCCCCTGCAGATAAGAAGATCAGCATTTGCTCCAAATACAGTATTTTACATTTTAAAAGCACAATTACTAGAAGTTTATTTTGTCCGTTTTTGTGAACGGGACTTTTCTTTTAATAATCCCTGTTTGTAGTGACATCACAGGCTTATAGAAGTGCCCACCTGGAGGGCAAAACGAGGCTTTTTTCGCAGCCAACTTGTTATTTTTAGCAGGTTTTGCCTGGGTTGTACTTTTACAGAATCTCATCCAAGAAAGAAAACCCAGAAACGCTGAGATGTGCATCTTGTCTCCACATTCATTTACATTTATTCATTTGGCAGACGATTTTATCCAAAGTGACTTACATGTAGGAGAGCATATCACATTTCGTCAACACGCTAAACAGTATAAAAGGCCATGTTACAAGGAGGATTACAGTGGAAGCAAGCAAGGGAGAGAATGACCAACATGAAAGATTTAGTTTATTAGACATAAAACATAGTCAGTTATTGGTTAGTCAAATAAACGCAGAACAGGTATGTTTTGAGCTGTTTTTTGAAAGTTGTAAATGATGCTGCAGTTCGAGTGGAGGCTGGCTGTTCATTCCAACACAGGGGAACCGAATGAGTAAAGGTTTTACATTTAGACATCGTCTTTAGTAGCACAAGTTACGCTAGCTAGCAGAATTTTAACATCCCAAACGGCAGCATTACTGTCCATAAAGATTGAAAATACGTACTTTCATTCTGGCGTCAGTGTAAAGCACATTGAGTCCGAAATTTGCGTCCGAAATTTCCGCACGTTAAAAAATAAATACGACCTCATGTTGTGTCAATCACATTTACACACTGCCTCCGAAATTTTCGTCCGTCATAAAAAAATTCGGACCGGGTTCGATTTTATGCGTTTTTCGCATCCGTCAAGCATTTTGAGTGGCCTTTTTTAACAATTCAGAGACACCGTACAAACGAGAGCCAAATACGAAAAACGCATACGAAAATTTCGGACTGTATGTGCAAAGACCTTAAGGGAATAAATAGTTCACCCAAAAATGAAACTTCTGTCATCATTTACTCACCCTCAAGTTGTTTCAAACCTGTATACATTTCGTTGTTTTGCTGAACACAAGAAAAGATATTTGGAAGAATGTTTGTAACCATATCATTTCTTGAAGTGATACAGGAGATTTTGTTCACTATATTTTTCTAAAGGATTGTTTAGATTTTGTGTAGGTTTTGTTTTTATTTTTCTGGAATTTAATTTAGCTGTTTGATTTTGTCTAATTTTGAGTTTGTGGTGTTATTATTGTTTATGTCTATGTACTTATGCAGTGTCAAAGACAATTTTCCTCTCTGGGACAAACAGAATGGATTAAAGGTCTCCTCAGACGAGCACCTTCAACAAGTTGGTATGATTTACTAGGGTCTTCATGAAATGTCTGGAACATATTTTGCTTAAAAACATTCAATGGCTGTTTAAACAAAACCCTACTTGCTTTGTCAAAAACAGCTGTGCTCACAGCAACCCGTTTTGGTGCATGTCTCTTTAAATGATAATGAGTTACAGTGAACCCCACCCCCCTTCTGTCCGGCGTGTCAACACAACACACGTGCAGTGGCAATGGTTTAGCTAAATGATATTTCCTGAATTCCTCTGCGGTTAGTTTCGTCTTAAATGTCTCAAATCATTCACAGCAAAAAATAAGTCACAGCAAACAGCTAATGTGCTTACGTTGTGTGTGTATGCTTACCTAAAATCCACGGAATCCACTGCAGATCTCATCGGAATTACATGGATTTTAGCGCTTGTCATTGACAAGTTATAACCTTACACACACAACGTGAGAGCTAGTTTGCTGTGACAGATTTTTCAGCCTAAGCACGAATGATTTGAGACGTTTAAAACGAAACTAACCCCAGTGTTCGCCCTTGTTCATTAGCAAAACAAACAGCTTGCCGCAGCTAAACATATTAACGCACATAATGTATTAACATTCATACAGCTAAACTCCAAGTGCCCATCTGCACTTATATACAGTAAGTTTAACACTGGCTTTGAATGTTCTATGTAGCCCGTCACTGACTTAGCTCCCTTCGCTATCATATGCTAACGTTATCCTCCTATATATACGGTACATTTACGTCAATTCAGACTGTTGATAAATATTACTTACATCGGCAGTTTTGTCTCGTTCAGTCGGTCTCGATCCCTCTTGAGGAACAACTTTGAAGCTAATCCTGCTTGTACTGTCCCAGGTTGATAAAGCACTCCGGTTTGAAGTGATTCGCGCAAACAAGCAGGTTTTTACTTATGGTTTCTGATGGATTTCCACTAAAAATAAAATAAAGCCACTCCTGTCTCTTCCTAGGTTTGGACTCTGTGCAGCGACTACATTGCATGTTGTCAACGAACTTTAGCCATGGCGTCACGTACACCGCTGTCGCTTGTGAAAACAACAATGGCGGAGCGCGGTGGGTGGAACTGTGTAGATTAAGGGGCGGTAACATTATAATTAAATCCGCTTTGGACGTCACAATCGGAGCGAAATCTGAACGGCTCGATTTCTCACATGCTTGCAGGGAAAGGCACACCAAAACAAACTTACTGGGATCTTATTTTTCACGTTTTCTGGGTTGCTAGATGTACCAGGGACCCGATTATAGCACTTAAACACAGAAAAAGTGGGGTTTTCATCTGATGTCTCCTTTAACCAAACAGTTCTGGGGCACTATTGACTACCATAACAGGAAACATCTACTATGTCAGTGGTGCCCCAGAATTGTTTCGTTTCCCATAATCTTTTAGACATATTGTTTTGCGTTACACATAAAATAATTTATATAGGTTTGAAACAACCTGAGGGCGAGTAAACGATGACTTTGGGTATTTTTGGGTGAACTATCCGTTTAAAATTACAAGTGGAACTTTTCTGTTTTTATTGATTGAAATACTGCAACAGGTGTTCAGTCTGTTCACATATCTTTGTTTTTCTTCTTTTCGAGAGGTAATCTAAACATTCGCATGGACATTTGACAGGCCTGTGCTGAAGTGCTATAGAGTGTCCTGTGTTGACTGCCCGGCCGGAATGATGTTTCGTCACAAATTTTAGGATTTTCAAACCACCTGCCTACATTCTTTCAACCTGAAGGCTTTCCAGATGGGCAGCATTTCAGTATTTAGAACACATAGAGTTCAGTTGTAAAATCAGCTGCCAGATCTTACCTTCTCGTTCGTTTTATTGAGGTAATAATCTCGAGATGGCAGGAAAAGCCCTGATTGGTCAACCTGATAAACACAGGTAAACATACATCAGTGGTAAATATAGTCATGCAAGTGGTAAATATATTACATGTAATTTAAAAGCAAATATATTCAACCATAAACTATGTACCTGAATGACATTGCTGTTGGAGTTTTTTGGGTCCACGCTGACACCCACAGTGAAGAAGGGCTGAGCTCTGTACGGTCCAGAAACTGTCTTTAAAACATCCATAAAGTTATCTTTATCCCAGGCTTCTGTGATATTCCAGCCTCCAGTCTGCGCACACACGCACAAGAAAAGAAACTGAATCACTTTCCAGCAACATGATTGAGGTTCTTGATCTGGATTCTTAGCCCTGAGCCTGGTCATTTACACCAGGTAAAAACATCTGAGTATTGGACAACTTGTAACCTTTGCAATGCTAAAGCAATGCTCTTTTGAATAAACTACAGGAATTACAATACATATACTATACATGCATAATTATATACGATTTCTAACTTCCTAACAACCATTTGTCCTGAAAACAATAAAAAAGTAAAAAGGTACAGGGTGGTGAGAGGAGAACTGGACCGGCAAAGGATCATGAGACGGGAATCAAACTCGGGTCACCAGAGGTCCTTTTGGACGACATATTTACTGCCCACTTGACCATCAGCACATATAAAGTTAAAAAATGTTATTGCTGTTTAGAAATTTGTAATGACACGAGGGTCCTACCTGACCACGTTTGATCAGATCACCTGAGACGGATGTTAATATCAGGTGTGTAGAATGGCTACAAATCATCTTAAGACTTTTTCTGAACACACAAAGCTAAGCAAGTGTGAAAAAAGCCAGAATCAGTGACATCTTGCTCTCGGAGCGAAAGGGACGATGAGTCTGAGCTGACGTCTAATATCAAAGCCAATTAAATCCATCTCACCTCAGAGAATAAAACTATTCTCGGCTCTCTCGACACTTTGATGCATTTAACGCTATTCGCTCAATCACTATGTCAATGATAAGAGATGCGAGAAAGAGCAAAAGATGAAGAGAAGGGAAGACACTTGTCTGCTCAAATGGAAGATCGTGACAAACAGTCTGGATTTCTTTTCTTCCTCATTTTTTTCCTATCATATTTCTTTTGAACCCTCCAGCGGACAGCTGCGTGTGTGTGGGGAGGGCTTTAAATTAACAAGATGAAGTGCTGTTTGACATCGCTGCTTTGAGTCTGCGAGATGGATTCATTTTCCGGAGTCTGTGTCGAGGGATAGTTTTAGAGATGTCTTATTTAAAATGGCTGATTCAGACAGACGCGAGTGTCTACACCTTCATTATTTCAGGGCTTACTGATTTTCAGACGATGAAGTTGTTCTGCTAATAAAGGCAACGAGATCTATTTTTAGGAGACGCACGGCAAACCAATCAATACAACTCCAAAAGACCTCAAATGAATTCCAAGGTCGTCCCACATATTTCTGTTCAGTGTGCCTCATTAATAAATGGATAAATATCGACTTTCACAGCGACTAGCTTTTTGGGTGTTACTATAGGCATTTTTCGAAACACAAAAACACTTTGTTTCATTTTTACTATTCCCTCTTACTTAAATAATGTCTGTGACCTGTGTTTCCAACATTTCATTTGGAATTACAATACAAATTTTTAGATTTTTTATGTGAAAATAAGACTTTTGGCTTTAAAACAATCAACCACAATACCACCAATCCTCCACACCAGAGGGGGCGCTACTAAACACTCACCTTTGCAATCAAGTCGATGAGCGGTTGGGCTCCGAGCTCTTCTATTCGCTGTTCATTCAGACAGGAAAGGTAGTACGATTGCGTTTTTCTCTCTGCCTCACTACTTGAATTGAATGTGCCGTTCTCTGTGGAAAACATGGGAAGAACATTTTTGAGTTGTACTGTGGAACATTTCGTATAGCCTACCTAAAATGAATAAAAGGTTAGTTTACAAAAATCACAATAATGAGACATTTCGTCGGAATTATAAGGTTCTATCTGACATTTCTGTCAAAATCAAGTTGTTCTTTGTGAATAAACATATTATTCTGTGACAACTCATTTACATTATGTGATGTTTTTACTTTGCATTGAGTACATTTTGAGACTTTTTTGGAAAACAAAAAGGTTTTATCTACACATTTTTTAAATGGAATGCAAAATTTTGAGGCTTTTTATCTCAAAACTTCTCAGAATGCAGATGGCCAATTCCAGAGTTATGGATTTGACATTTTGCGTTATGGATGTGACCAGAGCTGTCGTAAGGGCTGTGCCAGGTGTGCGACCGCCTGACCTGAAAAAAATAATTTTAGTGGGGTTTTTTTTAGTTTCTCACCCAGCAAAATACAATTTTCTTTAATTATTTAATTTCATAACACATTAATTTTTTTATAACATTGTATTATATGTCCTTATGTACGTGCTCGCTCCATGGCGTTCTATGTACGTAGCTGCTCACTTTGAGGAAGAATAAAAAATGTCGGCTGCAGCACGAGAGCGCGAGACCTCACATGGGTATTTGTACCTCACATGGGTAAACCAAAGACAAGAAAAATAAGAGATAAGAAATAAAAACCTCACGCAGCTACATCACCTCACACATCATTTAGATAAACAAACATGACAGCGGGGGGGAACAACTCGCAACGGGTCAACGCACAGGGCCCTTGAACGGCCAACTGATTTTCTCCAGCTCTCTGACAAGCTGACAATACGATGCCCTCTGATTGGATCTCGCCGCATGGAATGATGGGACGTAAGCAGATGCAATGCAGAGACGGTGAAAAAAGGCTCATGACATCCATCTTTTTAATGTCATCTCCATGGCAGCTGTCCCCGTGACAAAACGTGACGAAACTCAGCCGCTGTTAGCGGCCCGAATGAGCAGGGGTGGCTTTCATCTTCAATCACCTCCGCCATCAGTCGCAGTCAAAACAGCGTGTGCCCTAGCAGCCAGCGGTGAATATAGGGAAAAAAACATTGCCGCTGTCATGCTAACTTCGTTCGTACAAGAAACGGTGTGGTTGAGCGGACGTGTCTGGAACAGGTGACTGGCAACTCTGAGTGCAAAATAGACACAACAGAAATGCAAACAAGCCAAACATATGCGACCTGCGTGTTTTACATTGTTTCTTGTGTGACATGAACTTTAATGTGAAGTGCATTGTAATAAACAAAACCATTAGTAGGTGAACAGTGTAAACACGGTGACTCTCTGGCACTGCTCTGTTTTCCGACCTGTCAGCCTCTAAATCGACCAATGGCATGAGATTCTAAGACGAAAATGTTATTGCTCTGAGGATGCTCTTTTAAAGCTCATTCTCAACTATGTTTTTTATTTTGGTTCCTACTTCAGGCTTTTTTTACTTCTGCGTCAGACCGCAACGCGCCGGTTTTCGTTTATCCTTGTACGTGTTTGGCCGCATCAACAGGCAATGGCCACTAGGCGACAGTGTTCACAGGCGTGTTGCTTGTGTAACCAAGCTGAAGAAGAAGCGGTTCGTTGTGTACGAGAAGCATTTAGCAGTGATAGCGGCAAGTAAACAGTCACTTTTGCAGCTTGAGTTGTTTAATACAGAAAAACACGTAATTTATTTATACAATTCGGAAATGCGTACGAGTAAACCCGACGTTATCGCAGAGTTTGTTTACCTGAAGGGAAGGGGGTTCAAGCAGACCAATCACAGCGCTTGCGTTCCATGTCGCATTGGAGAGGTGCGCGTCAGGCTACAGCGTAGGGTACGCGTCTCTGCGTAGTCTACACCGTACCTACCGCGTACACACGACGCACGACTATAAACTGCACTTTAGTCTCAGATGTTTCTCTTAAAATTGCTTAAAACGTAGATAAAAATCTGGATTTGGGCAAATTTGATGAGAAATCAAATTACACATGTTTTATGGTACTTTCAAGTTTTTTTGTTGTATGGAAGACATTCTTTATATTTGATGAATGAGTTTATATTGAGATCCTTAATAATATTGACTTTTGATTGCAGATTTGGCACATCTGAGCTCAGTTTGTGACGTTGTTGAGATCTCTTTTAAAATTTTAATGGAAACATTTAGATTTGGTCTTTTCAAGAGAGAAATATCTGACACATAAGCAAAAGTTTCCATTTCCTCTCAATTTAATCCCATTCATATCTAGGGAAATAATTGAGATAATAAAGAGATATCACATTTGGTTTTTCCTTATTATAGATGGGGTTGAACTACTCTATAACTCAACATCCAAATAAGAAAATCTCAGGTGAGATCTCTTTAGCATCTCAATTATTTCTCCTAGACATCAAAGAGCTTAAATGTTTTGTTGAAATGTTTGCTTATAATTTTTGTATTTCAAATATTTCTCCTGAAAAAAAAAATGAAATCGAACAAATGTCTCCATTAGAGTTTCAGAAGAGATCTCAACATGTCACTAACTGAGCTCAGATTTGTCAAGTCTGCAATCACAAGTCAATTTTATTAAGGATCTCAATATAAACTCAAACTTTTCTCCTCAAATTTAGCCAAATCTAGATTATTTTACCTCTACAATCTATATTCATTTTACAGCTCCATACACTTCATGAAATTTGACAATTGTCTCGTTTGTTTCTGGGTTTTTTTCTCCTGAGCAATTTTAAAAGAAACGTCTATTTAAGTCCTATAAAACAACAACCAGCCAGGACACCCTAGCAACTACACAGCAACACCTCAAGCATAATGGCCGCAAGTTTCACTGGAATCAATTCTTAACAATTCTGTTTTTATTTGTCACCGCTGACTTTGTGAAGATATTTGAAGGTGACGTGTTTTTTCAGAGAAAAGAGGTAGAGGTTTGAGCAAATAAAGGCACACACAAACAGATATAAAAGCAAACACCCACTCTCAAACGCACAATTACGCTTATCCACGCCGTCACGATAACATCACTACGATTGGTGCTCTTAGTTGTTGTCATGGCAATCTACCTCACACTTTGAAGGAAGGAATAATTTACTGCGATGCAATGTAATTAATGATCTACAGGACGATCATCCGTGTAAACAACTGTGCCGCAAGCTGCAAATCCCAAGACAACATTTTCATTTCCCGCACTGATTTTGAGTCTCCTAAGAGAGAGATTACATTAACACAGAAGGCAGAAATATTCAGGTGATAAATTCTCAGAGGCAGAGCACCAACCCAATTACCGGTCAGCGGGTCTTGGGAAAGGACACACGGGGAGAGAGAGGAATGGACTCGCAGCATGCCCGTCGAGCAGAATACAGCGCTGATCTCGCTCCATGTGCAGAATTTGCTCGTGTTTGTTTGTCTTTGCCGGACAAAAGGTGACAATCAACCGGGTGCTCATTTGTCTTTTTCAGAGTGTCCCTGAGTCAGTGCAAAGCACATAATGCATTTAGATTTACATTTTTTTTTACGTGAGCACACACACACAGAAGCATCATCTGGCGTTACATTGCTAAAACCAAAAACTCTCTTTACCATTCTCAGTCTGACTTTTAAACTCACCATTTCCATACACTGAATTATTCAAACGAGATTTTGTGTTCATTCATATTCTTGAAAATATTTGGGGCGTGAGCAAGCAAGAGGAATACAAAGATTTTTCAAAGGCTGATGATCTCTGAGCTGTGAATTCATATGGAGAAAACACATCTGACCAATTTTCAACCAAGTCCAATTTAAAAAAGCGCTTTAATTTAAATCTACTTAAAATTCAACATTAACAAGAAAATGGAAGTTTTACAAAAGTTTGGTCATGTATGAACTTAAAGTGGACAAAACATTGTAGATTGTAGATTTCATTCTCTTCAGGAAGACAAACCAGAAAACATTGATGACTAATCTTGGTCTCATAAATGTATTCAAATACATACAATATTTTGGCAGTGTGTAACAAATATAGATGTGACAAACTAAAATAATCGGATGAACATTTGAACACCCTCAACCCCATTTTTAACAGAAAACACATTAAAGGGGTCATATGACACGGCTGAAACAAATATTATCGTTTGTTTTAGATGTAATGCAATGTGTATAGACGATTTAAGGTTCAAAAACGCTGTATTTTCCACATACCGTGCATGTTTGTAGCTCCTCTTTGCCCCGCCTCTCTGAAACGGCGGATTTTTTACAAAACTCATTGCTCAGAAAAGCGAGGTGTGCTATGATTGGTCAGTTAACCAGTGCGTAGTGATTGGTCGAATACTGCAAGCGTGTGACAGAAATGTAACACCTCTTACCATATTTGGAACATCAGGTTCCAAAGCAATTGTACTGACAGGTACGCCCACCTTACTTGCGTGTACATTTGGGCGGTCTTAGTCAAATCATACCACGAACTGACGTAGATTTGTGGGGGTGTGGTTACACGAGGCGTTTCAGGCCGGTCTGGGTGAGCATTCGCTTTTAGATCTTTTGTTCCCACACTTTCATTTTTGCAATTTTACGTGTCTAATACATGCATGGGCAACTTATAACACACCAAAGACACAGAAAAACACGTATTCGCGCCATATGACCCCTTTAATACAAAAAGAAAACTTTTTTCTTTAAGTCTTTTTAAAAGACAGCGGATGGTTTACAGCGCTGCAAAAAACAAGAACGGGTGGTTAATTGTAACACTTAAAATGTATAACTACTTATTTTTACTGTTTTTTTTTTTATTTAAAGCAGCACTGTAAAGATCACACTATTCATTTATATGCACACCTTATTATTAAAACCATCATTAATTCAGATGAATTATAATGCATTCAAAACAGAAGCCCTGAAGCATAACACCATATCCTCACATTTGTTATGAATTCATTTTGAATGCTTAAAATCAGCTGTAACCTTGAAAAGCTCAGAACACAAAAGAAGCTCATCACAAGGGTTTTCAACCTATTGCGCATCACTTTTCTGACGCATCTCCAAGATTTACAAAATGGTTTGCGAGATTTTGTGTCAGTTGTGTGTGTGGGGTAAAATTGGTTATTTCAAACCAAAATGGAATTGGGGGATTGAGGGGAGGTGTAGAAAAGAGAGTTTGTTGAAAAGTGATTTTTGATGATGAGAAGCCATTTTTATTAATATCTGGCTTTGTCCTTATTGTTAGGAAAGTGAAGTACAGACAGGAAAGTACAGGTGAGGGAGGGTGCATGAGATCAGCACATGACCCTGTTCAGATGTGAACCTTCTTATGCTTTCTTCTTTCTTTCTGCGGGGGTTGTGCAGGTTTTGTGACACAAGTCATAAGGATAAACTCTTCATTTGCTGTTCGCTGGAGCGTTGTGTTCACCTAAGCATGCTGCACATCCAATGTGTCTCTCTCACACACACTTCATTATCTAAACAAATTCATAAGCCAATAAAACCTAAACCGCAATCCACAAAAGGCCTATTATATATCAGCAACATGAGATCGAATACACGTTCACGTAAGTTGAGAGTTATTAAATGTGCAGAGCATCCAAAGAGAAAGGGGAGAAAGAACGGAGCCGGACGATTGGCTGGCGCTGACTGCGGGGGAGATGCAGCACACAGAGTCAATTTGACTGAGTGTCACTGGGGCAGAACGCCTGCAGGAGCTTCAGTGTGTGAGTGCATACGTTTAACATCAGAGAGAGAGAGAGAAGTTGTGATCAAAGCCATGGCATTCTTCACAGCGACGCCATAGAAGAACCATTTTTTGTTCCACAAAAGACCATTCTGTCAAAGGTTCTTTAAAGAAGCATCTCTTTCTTACTTTTTTATAATCTGAAGAGCATTTTTTTCGCCACAAAGAACCTTTTGTGAAACACAAAGGTTCTTCAGATGTTAAAGGTTCTTTATGGAACCAAATGGTTCTTCTATGGCATCGAAGAACCTTCTGAAGCCCCCTTTTTAAAGAGTGTACAATGGGTTATTACATGAAGAGCTCGAGCCAAACAGGCCAATAATTATAGAGAAGAATGACTAAAAAACGAAATAATCTGCATTTCCCGAGGAGGATATTAGCGCTTGCAAGGGACCATGTAATGTAAATGTTGTAACAACCAACCACCATACAAATAGAGTACATAGAGAGCGAATGAATGATTCTTTTCGTTCATTGGTTAAAACATTTTCATCATTTATTCACCCTCGTGTCATTTCAAACCTGTATGATTTTCTTTCTTCTGCAGAACACTAAAGAAGATATTTTGAAGAATGTTGGTAACCAAGCAACACTTGACCCCCATTGACTTCTGTTGTATAAACACTAGGGCTGTCAAACGATTAATCGCGATTAATCACATCCAGAATAAAAGTTTGTGTTTATGTCTATGTACTGTGCATATTAATTTTGTATTTATAAATACAAACACATACACATGAATACATATTTAGGAAATATTTACATGCATTTATTTATATTTACTCATAATTGAAATTATATATAAATGCTTATTAATTTTTAAGATTTTCCTGAAATATGCATGTATGTGTATGTGTTAATAACTACATAATTATTATGCACAGTACACAGATATATATTATGTAAGCACAAACTTTTATTTTGGATGCGATTAATCGCGATTAATCGTTTGACAGCCCTAATAAACACAAAACCAGACATTTCTCAAAATGTCTTCTTTTGTGTTCTGCAAGAGTCATATATAGGTTTTGAATGACACGGGGATGAATAAATGATGACAGAATTATTATTTGTATGTGAACTGTCCCTTTAAATTCCCGTTCATTTCTGGGGTTTGATATAACAATTGCTCATGCTTAGGGTCAGGAATGTGAACAAAACTTTGGCCATAACTCCTGTATCCTGTATCTTTTGTGCTGTGTATGATACCTACAATCGTGCAGAAAGGCCAGTACGTAACCACTTAGCAACCATACGGAACACCCTAGCAACCATTTAACAATGCTATAAAAACCACCAAACTACGGCCTTGCAATTGCGTCCAATTGTAGTTAACCAGGCAACCTGGATATTTGATATCAACCCATCAGACGTCAAAAGGCTAATACTGCAGTGACATCATGGGTCCCAGTTAGATTCAGAAGTCGATAGGGCTTTACAAACTTGAACATTTCTTTTAAAGAAATTGTAACTTATAAAAGTAAGCCTTCTTAGCGGTGCAAAAATCTAAGCCAGTTCAAACAATGGAGGGATTAAAGGTTAAAGAAACAAAGAACAGGTGCAGAAAGCCATCAGGCCCCTATCACAGATAGACAGGGTTGAATGCGCACAGTGAAAACAAGTAATTGGGTCGCTCAAAGCTGAAATCTATAAAAGTTTTTGCTGAGCAGAGCTGCAAAAACAACCCCGGTACAGAGAACTGAAGAGTAAAGCCATCCAAAAAACATGAATGCTGCAGATTTCTATTGGAGAATCCACCAAATCATTCAGCCGCTCTGCTAAATACTGTATAGAGCTGTGTGAATCAGACTGACTGAGTGAATCCCATACTGCAAAAAGGATGAGCATGTGAGTGTGTGTGTGTGTCTGTGTGTGTTTTCCGGCTCTTACCCAGCAGGTGTTTGAGAATAGCCTGGTTCTGGTCCCAGATGCTGTTAAATGTGCTCCATCGGGACCGGCCATCTGGCAGGGGGTTTTTGCGGACCCAGCCCCCGCAGGCGTATTGGTAAAAATCCTGACATGGGTCGGTGGAGCGGTCCAAAGCTTCCACGATCTTACTGGCCACTGTCACACAGGCCTCTGTTAGGCAGATACTATGAGCTGGATCTGTGGGTTAAAAACAGATTGATATGGCGTTTGCAATGCATTTAATCTGTGTGTCTAAATGAATATGAGTAAGCAGCAACAAAATGATGAAACTAATACTATATTTTATAATATCTAATCTATGAGGATTTGATTGTGAAAAGTAGCGATATGATATTACTGATTTTTTGTTTGTTTGTTTATTATTACTGAAACTATTCATCCACAGCCACATTACTTTGGTTAGAATATCATAAAGTTTTTATATTTGAATGATATTTTCTTTAAAATAACAAACTGATGAAGACCCATTACGTGTTCCACAAACAAAAACACTTATTTTATTAACTCCTCGCAACTTCATGTGAATGCAGTTCAGCATTACGTATGATGCATTCTGGGGGTTGCTGTACCTGGCAGTTGCGTAAACTCTTAAGGGACGTTTATACGAAACCGTTTTCAACTTAAAACTACAAAAAATATGAATTTTGGACAATGCACACTGTTTTAGAAAACAATACTGCTATTGTTTCTCTGTATACAATAAAAACATGAATTTGTGAAAATGGTGACGTAAAGTATATTAGATATTTCTCACTAGATTAAGAAAGGAACGTAATAAAGCGTATATGATGGGACCACATGCCTTCAGTGTAATGGCCAAGCACTGTTATCTATAAACTTGTCAGACTATAGAGCTCTTAATAATTTATCTTGTGTTAAAGATAAAGTATAAACAAGATTTATTTCATTGAAGCAAAATTGTGCAAGAAAAGAGATAAGGAGATAAAGGTTTGTTTACATAAATTAAATGCTTGTTACTCCATATGCGAATATATTCCTTTAATGTATAAAATGAGACTGAAACTATTGCCAATGAGGTAAGAAAAATAAAACAAATTCAAGATATTATTTGAAAATATAACTCACAATTTTCTCAAGTAAATATATCTGCCATTAAAGATTTATGGAAACTAACTTATTTGAAAACCAAACAATAAAAAAAAAATATTAAATACAATATACATTTGGATAAATAGTGATTCTGTTTTGTATGGTCAACCAGGGACATTTAAATAAAGTAAACAGAATACATTAATTTACATGCAGAGGTGGGTAGTAACGCGCTACATTTACTTCGTTACATTTACTTGAGTAACATTTTGGAAAATATGTACTTTCTAAGTAAAATTAAAAGTGTGTACTTTTACTCTTACTTGGGTAAATTTCTAATAGAAAATCTGTACTTTTACTTCGTTACATAACTTACATTGCATGACGTTCCTTCGTTCCTTCATTTTAAAATATGCTTTTTAAAATGCGTTGTTTATTTCAAGGTTGTCGTCTCTTTTTACGGGCATTCCCGAGTGATCGATTCTATTGAGTCGATTCTTTTGAAAGCATTAATTGAACAATGGGCAAAACCATTCATAGGCTAATGAATCAGTTCAAATGATTTGTTCAGTTCGCAGCACGATCCGAATCATCTGAAGCAGGATTACTCACTCCGCGTAGCGCGAAACTTAAGAACACGCAGAACACAAAGAGCATTGGATGAAGTGGATATGAATCTATATCTATACAATCAAAACTGCAAATGTGTCATATTGTTTGCCAGCAATGATAAATGCCCGCCATATGCGCGCACCCGCGCGACCTGTTCGTCAGACACAGCAACATGCGCGTTACCTGTCAGACACAGAGAGGTGGGCTTGCAGAAATATACATTTGAAGAACAGAAGGAAGAAAACTTGTTGATGGGTGTGTGGTTCACTGTTTACTGTTTGTTTACAAGTAAGAGCGTTTCACAACACACACGTGACACAACACGAGAAAACACGAGAAAACACGAGCTTTGTTCAAAAATGTATTTCTTTTAAGAGAGCACTGCAGATGTTCTAGTTCAGTGGTCGCCAACCCGTCGATTGCGATCGACTGGTCGATCTTTGAGACGTTAATTGTCGATCCCCGAAAGTAGGCTAATACGAAAATGGAGAGACAAATATGTTGTGCCTGATCAATGTCCAGTTTTGCAAGCGCATCTCTCTTTCTCTTCATTCAGTGGTTGTATGTTTTTAAGTTCTGCATTAATCTTTTCATGGCTGTATAAATAATGATTCCCTGGCCTGCGTGAGTTTTTAATGCGACCGTTATCATTAATCACATTTCATTGTGATGCGCGACTGCGCGTGATCGCTCTTCAGTGTTTCTAATGTCGGTGGTCAGTGATCAAACGCAAAATGAGACTCGCGCATGCACTGGCGTAACTGTCATTTGGAGGTCACTATACTGTTGCGGTGCATTATGCTTAAAAACAGTTTATTCACATGACATAAAAATGTCACTTGTTCGTTGGCGTTTTTGTGCTTTTACACTGGATGCGCAAGCAAGCGCCGCGGTTTCATACTGTCCGCGTATCTGGAGTCGCGGCTCTCTGTCTTCAGCGAATTTAACTTACGAGTGTGAGCAACGGGATATGGTGAGAAAGCGTCGCATTTTAATGTTGGGTTTGTCTGAAAGACAACATCGGTCTATTCACAAAGTTGTAATAGTGAATGATCCGCGGGTCTGTCAGTGATGGTAAACTGCACCAGTACTATCTCATGCGGGAGATGACATCTCCTGCTGATATCCTATTTATGTTTTCAATTAGCCTAATATGATAGCCCATTCCATACTACTACCTTTAGCTATTTTATGAAACAGATACTTATTACCAAGACATTATTAGACGGGTAAAAGTAAATAGATAAATGATTTAAAATAAATAATTAACGTTGTTGTTATTATTAGGGCCTATTTATAACATTTCCATCTATATGATGTACACTGCGTTCCAAATTATTATGCAAATGATATCTTTCTCTGGTTTTCCTAATTTGTCGATGCAAATGACAGTCAGTATAATTTTCAAGTAATCAACAGTTAGGGTACATTTGGAATTTTATTGAACAAACCTCCCACTGACAACAGTATTTATTTAAAAAATGAAAAACTCAAAATGCACTGTTCCAAATTATTATGCACAACAGAGTTTGAAAACATTTCATAGGTTGTAAAAAACTGAAAATGGTCATTTGTTGAATTTGCAGCATTAGGAGGTCATATTTACTGAAATCAAAAGCTATTTCAATCAAAAACATCCTAACAGGGCAAGTTACATGTTAACATAGGACCCCTTCTTTGATATCACCTTCACAATTCTTGCATCCATTGAACTTGTGAGTTTTTGGATAGTTTCTGATTGAATTTCTTTGCAGGATGTCAGAATAGCCTCCCAGAGCTGCTGTTTTGATGCTAACTGCCTCCCACCATCATAGATCTTTCGCTTGAGGATGCTCCAAAGGTTCTCAATAGGGTTGAGGTCAGGGGAGGATGGTGGCCACACCATGAGTTTCTCTCCTTTTATGCCCATAGCAGCCAATGACACAGAGGTATTCTTTGCAGCATGAGATGGTGCATTGTCATGCATGAAGATGATTTTGCTACGGAAGGCATGGTTCTTCTTTTTGTACCATGGAAGAAAGTGCTCAGTCAGAAACTCTACATACCTTGCAGAGTTCATTTTCACACCTTCAGGGACCCTAAAGGGGCCCACCAGCTGTCTCCCCATGATTCCAGCCCAAAACATGACTCCGCCACCTCCTTGCTGACGTCGCAGCCTTGTTGGGACATGGTGGCCATCCACCAACCATCCACTACTCCATCCATCTGGACCATCCAGGGTTGCACGGCACTCATCAGTAAACAAGACTGTTTGAAAATTAGTCTTCATGTATGTGTGGGCCCACTGCAACCGTTTCTGCTTGTGAGCATTGGTTAGGGGTGGCCGAATAGTAGGTTTATGCACAACTGCAAGCATCTGGAGGATCCTACACCTTGAGGTTTTCGGGACTCCCGAGGCACCAGCAGCTTCAAATACCTGTTTGCTGCTTTGCAATGGCATTTTTGCAGCTGCTCTCTTAATCCGATGAATTTGTCTGGAAGAAACCTTCCTCATTCTGCCTTTATCTGCACGAACCCTTCTGTGCTCTGAATCAGCCACAAATCTCTTCACAGTACGATGATCTCGCTTAAGTTTTCGTGAAATATCTAATGTTTTCATACCTTGTCCAAGACATTGCACTATTTGACGCTTTTCGGCAGCAGACAGATCCTTTTTCTTTCCCATATTGCTTGAAACCTGTGGCCTGCTTAATAATGTGGAACGTCCTTCTTAAGTAGTTTTCCTTTAATTGGGCTCACCTGGCAAACTACTTATCACAGGTGTCTGAGATTGATTTCAGTGATCCAAAGAGCACTGAGACACAATACCATCCATAAGTTTAATTGAACAATATAAAATTAAATGTTTACGACACTTAAATCCAATTTGCATAATAATTTGGAACGCAGTGTATTTACTTAATAAAAGTAAACTAAATAAATGCATCATAAAGAACAAATCTTTATACAGTAAATACCTAAATAATTAGGGTCTTGTTAAACTTATTCTAAACCTCGTTTTAATGTCAAGCTGTCATGTATGAATTAAAGTCCTTGAACTGGTGTTTAAATTGGTGTTTTTCACCTCATTATGGCACACTGAAAGTGGCAACTCTACATGTTACAGAGTTTGCTTAGTTGCATCTGAAAAGTGGAACAAAGAATTTCAGGTAATTCAAATAGACCCACAATTATAGACTAAATAAAAGGCCTTAAGCAGGTGGTTCAATCTGGGCTGTTTTTATTTTCAACTTTTTGAATGGTAGATCTTGCCTTTCAACAATTCTGACGTCGGGGATCTTAGGCTCAAAAAGGTTGGTGACCACTGTTCTAGATCATCTTAGGAAATGCTCTGAGTTTAGTTCATGCTTTAGTTTGACATGGTCTATTATTCTAAATAAGTTGTGTAAACTACTTTGACATCAGGACTAGATGAAATTTACAGAAATGCTTGTCTCTTCTGTGTTTGTCTATTCTTTAGTCTCTCTAGTATATTGCAAAGATATCTGCTTATGATAATTAAAAATATTGATTAAAATGTAATATTAAAATATTGGCGTTAATATTAATATATGTAGTAGGCATATATAATCAGATAAAAAGTAACTAAGTAACTAGCTACTTGAGTAGTTTTTTCATTGCATACTTTTTTATTTTTACTCAAGTAATTTTTAAAATAGTGACTTTTACTTTTACTTGAGTAACAATTTCTCTAGTTACTTGTAATTTTACTTGAGTAAAGATTTTGGCTACTCTACCCACCTCTGTATACATGTAAATTCCAAATAAATTACGTAATTAGCAGTAGCTTATTGTATGTGAAAAAAAATGCTGTTCATGTTCACCTCTGTTATAACGGATGCCCAGTGTGATAGCGCAACCAAACAATGCTAAGAGCGAAGCAAGTAGTAGACCAGCCAACACCACCTCCAGCTGAGACCTCCTGCCCAGTGGACCAAACAGCTGAACACCACCTTTGCGGAAGCCCACCTAAAAAACAATTATCATGAACTTTAGCTTCATTTCAGGATTCATTGTTATTAGTTGGTTAACACCTAAACATGCAATGAATACTAACAAAGGCAAAGCAACTAAAAATACCATACTATGACTTATGCAAACTGTCTAGTGACCAATGTACATTCTAAGTTGTGTATGTCAGTGGCTAGGGATGTAACGATTCACCGTGAGCCGGTTGAAAATCGATTATATTATGTGACGATTCAAGCCAGTTGAGATATTATTTGAATCGCAATACATGTTTTGAACAGCAGGGGCCGCTGTGTTTACTGCAAACTTGGAAAACGTGGATAGGCTGATATTTCTTAAATGTAAAAAAATCCAATAAAAGCACAAAGTCTTAGTTTGTTTACTTTGAAGAGATTTTTGTATTACTCATTTTTTATTTGATTTAGAATTTGATTTGGAATTAGTTTTGTTATTTGACATAAAATATATGCAGCATTTCAGAAATAATAAAAGGGCAGTTGTTAATTCCTAATTTGTCTCAACTCATTTTGTAAAAATAAATCGTGAATGATCGTATCGTGAGATCAGTATCGTGAATCGCATCGTGAGCTGAGTGAATCGTTACATCCATATCAGTGGCTGAACATGCCTTATTGCTCCCACTCAGATTGAAACAAAAAATCCATGCAAAAGACAGAACCAAAAATACATGGAAACAAGCTAAACTGTACATTTCTTCAAATCTGGACAGCATGAATACTGTACTGTAGTAAACTGTACTGTCCACTGATTATTTAAGAAATGAAGTAAGCAGTTTGTTAAGAACACAAAGGTTCGTTAGCTTCACGCATTATTTTTTGACTATATTAAAATATAACACAAAAATTCCCATATTTGGAAATCTGGCTTGCTATTATCTTTCATTTAATACGAATCACTGGATTAAATGTCTAAATCCAATGTTAAAACTAAGCATAAGGAACACTTCATATTTTGTGTTTTACAAGTTTTGTTATCATCAGGACACTTTGTCTCTCTTACTCCTAAACCGGAATTTACAGACTGAACAGTCTAAAGTCCATAATTATAAACTTTGAAAAGGTGACTATTTAAAGTTCACCCTAAAATGAACATTCTGTCATCTTTTAGTCATCCTCATGCCATTTCGAACCAGCCATATGACTAGAACAAAAAAGGTGCATTTTTCTATGAATATCCTTTCCGTTCTTTTCCACATAATGAACAGTGACTGTCAAGCTAAAAAATGACTAAGCAAAATCGCTGTTGAGCTCTTGACACTGGACATCACTGGAAGAGCTCTCCACTGGTTTGTGTTCTATTTCACATGAAGAACCTTCTGAGTGAATTAAGGGGAGCAGTGTCAGTTAACCTCAGGAGTACCTCAAGGTTCAGTGCTTAGCCCCCTCTTCCTCTCAATATGCACCTATCATCGAGACACAGTCTGCATCCATTATTCCATCCTGATGATTCCACACTGACTGCACAGATCTTATTCCCGGCGAATAGCTCAGCACAGTTGAAAAATCATCAATTCAACCTTGCAATAACACAGCTCCTCATCTAACCAACCAGCCCAGTGATTTAAAGGAACATCCCTTTTCGCATAATTAACAATAATACAATCCACGTCGGCTAAGAATTACTGTTTAATGATCGACTGCACTTCACATCACATTACAAAGTCCACTCTGTCAAGTAATTCTCTGTCAAGTATTCTCTCACTGGTTGTTCTGTCCTTATTCATGTTTCATCTTATGACCCGGTTTCACAGACACCGCTTAGCTTAAATCAGGATTAAGCCTCAGTTGAATTAAGATATTTATGTCGCTTTAATAAAAATGCCTTAGAAGAATACATTACTGGTGTGCATCTCAAGACAAATCAATGTCACTGATATATTTTAAGATATTTCTGGGCAAGTTATATTCAGTTAAGACAGGGCAAACATTCATTTCAGTCTGGGACTAGCCTTAAGCCTTGTCTGTGAAACAAGGCTTAAGGCATTGAATTAAGGTAAATGTACCCATGCTGACCCCTGACCCACACCCACCTCCACACTGTCAGGAGAGATGGCTCCATCAGTGGGGATGTCTGACCCATCCTCTTCTTCAAACGTTGCACGCTTGTAGTTAGACATCTGAAAACCAAGAGAAAGAGAGTCATGTTTAATTTGTAAATGTTACAATGTTAACACCAAAGGCATATTCACAACAAACACGAAAATGTAGTGCAAACAAGGTTTGAATATAAACAATACATTTCTAAGGAGAAATCCCACAAGGCACAAAAATTTGTTTGACAACAGAACAGAAATATTTTATCTTTCTGTGGATGGAAGACCCGACTAGGTCCTTAAGGAGAAAGATATCCATTAGCATTCCCATCCACCTCAAAAGTAGTTTGTGCATGACATTTCCCCCAACCCTGAACTCTTTTGAGTCAAACCAGCTCAAAAGAGCATTGTGCTTCATTCCAGCCCTCATCGCATAAAGACCACATTTGCAATTCAATCAATTCCCGATGGGGAAAATCTCACCTTACATCTTTTATCATTAAACATTCTGTTTTCCTTGGAATTATGTTACATTGCGCAAGTTAATGGGGTTACGTAAGTTAGGTATACAGCCGCATGTGTTTGTGCCAGAGATGGATTTCCTGGCTGGTTGGTCCACTCTGAAATACTGCCAAACAGCACTAGCACTGGGGATGGGCATTTTTCAATAATTTCATATTAGAATATTTGAGCTCATAAAAAACGAATATTCGTTTATTTAAATTAAGTAAAAAATATATTTTTATTTAGTCACAATTTCACATCAAGCTTATAACTATCATTAAATATTCATAATGGTTATCTTGTTTAGTTTGTTTAACATGTTCTTGATAAGAAAAACAAGCATAATACAGTAGGTCTATTTTACTCTGTTGAAAGTCTGTTCAACAAGCCGACAGCGGAGAATGTGAATAATGCTCTTCTCTAACTCCCGGTAACAAAACCCAGATCTGACAAGAATATCTGGCTTTATTGTTTATAATGTTGATAATAAATACAGTAAACAGGCTTCTTGATACCTCCATACCGACTGTTAATTGATCCTAAAAACAAAGACGGAGCCATTTTAGTACTTGTTTATTACGTGACCGGCATTTGAGGAAGAATGACTAATTCTGCTGATCACCACAGCAAATATTGTTTTCTTTGTCGTTGCATGGTCAGTGTCTGTCTTGTTTAGCTTTGCATTGCATTAACATCAATAAGTAAATTCAACTAAGCCTAACTAAAGAATTTCAACGTGTTTTAAAACAAACACCCGTGCGGATTTATTTACAGGCTATAACTTGAAGGCGACGACCCTGAAGTTCTTAGGAGGAAAATGCAGGCTTTAGGTATGGAGAAAGGTACCAGTCTTATGCTAAGGCCAAATTTATTAACATTAGTTGCAGTGAAATGTACATTTTAATGTTTAAAGTTATTGAAATCAGTATTAGTTAGCCCAACATATTTCTAACGAACAAACAACCGCTCTGAAAAAGTCATGGTAATAAATAAATGAATCATCGAATCATTTAATATTACGTTGGTATTTTTATACCAACTTACATATAAGTAATGTAATGTTAACGAATTCTGTGGCTCACCAGTTTTTAAAACATTTTTGGTGATGTGAGCTGAACATAACACGCGATCCGTCAGGCCGTCGTGTGTGAACTTAAAATATTTAAACTAGCTTGCGATCTGACTGTAGAAAGATTTAGGACACATGCAAATTATTTTTTATATTTTCTGTACATTATAAAGTCATTATAGATGAAGTGAAGAAGCGTTAAATAAGACAAGGCAATTCTAAACCTGTGATGATGATGCAGTTTTTTTTTAATGAAAAATAAAAATATTCAAATAGCATTTTTAATTTTCTAATAATTATTGCGGATCGAATATTCGTGCATGTCCCTAGCACAATTTCATTTCTTCTTCACAGCACAACTTTCTGTGTTTGCATTCTGAGCAGTGAAGAAGCCTTGCCATTTGCAGCGTTAAGCAAAGCTAGCGGGCATAACGGTCCTGTTTAAGAAATTGGTATCGGATCGGTACATGGATTCAAGTACTCGCCGATTCCGATACCAGAATTTTATGTGGAATTTCCGATACTAGTATCGGTATCGGAACAACCCTAATCAGCAGTTGTACGTATAATGCAGAACAAAGTATCAACCTGCAGTGATTTTATCAAGCATGTCACTAAAAAACGTCCCTTTCTTATGGCTGGGATCCTTTAAAAGGCTTTAGCACATCCGAAAACTGCACAACATTTGGCTTACTTTTCAGACATCACGATCTTACTGTTACAAATAACAAGTACAGGAATTGTATCCTTGAGGTGTAATAATGGTTGTCCTAGTTCTGCTTTCATGAATGAGCCAAAGCGGGCCTGTAAAAAAGTTGATTAGGTAAACATAAGGTGTCTTGTTTGTGGTCTGATGTCAGAAAAAAATGAAAAATTGGGCATCTTGGTCACCATAATACAATCTAAAAGATGAACTTTCGAGTTCCCGCATGTTTTTACAGTACAATGATGACCTCACATGTCCAAATATCAAGTAAAATTTGATCACTCAGGTCATGACCTCTCTAAATTTCATTTCACACCGTTTAACACTAATTGAGAGTCGAATGGAAAATCTATAGAGAGCTGAAAATAGGCCTTGAGGCAAGAGATCCAGCTCCGAGTCTGACAACAAGACATGTCACAAGAGCGTGTGAAATGGAGATGAATGTTGGGTGGGGGTTCCTTGTTTCCACACCCCCTTCTCGGTCTTTGGAGAGGAATTTAAACAAACACACACTTGCACACGCGCATACACAACTATGACAAGTCACAACAGACGAGGTGGCTAATCTACACCTCAGGGTGGCTTTTTGCTTTCTCAGTGTCAAAGATTTTAAGCGTTACCCCACAGTAAATGGAAAACATTGCATGAATCTAACCTCGTTTACGGCGTCTATTGATATCTCTCTGCCGGCACTGACAGCCATGCAGAAACACAGACGAACAAGCCTGGAGCAAAACCCCCCGCCCATCTCATTCGACGAGAGCAGACTAAACAAATCCCAGCAAAATTACACACACACACATCCACGTATAACATGGAGGGATAGCCAGAAAACAGCATCTTATTGCTCAAAGGTTGCTCTACTCTGTAAAAGTTTAATCGAAGTAACCTGACCGAGACGTTTCTCGTGAAATTCTACAGGTGAAATACGTAAAAATGAGACAATTGTTGACATGCAATAAGAACACAGAGCTATGAATTTTATGTCAATCGCATAGTTAAAATAAACTGTTTTTGGATTAACTTGATGAAAATGAGTTCTCAGTGAAATCTCTGATTTGAGGGCAGAGCGTTTGATATCTTTTCAAATCTGAGCACAGGTTGAGACATTGTTTAGTGCTTTTCTGCAACGGCATAAAAAAGGGGGAGGAGAAGATAGAGTTAAGATCAGTGAGTGTTTTTCTCAGAAGAAAAATGCCTTCATTTGCTTTTCATTTAATGACATTGGTGTCTAGGGAAAACTACTGAGATTTACTTCAGAATTTTATGGGTTCCTTTCATCCAGTTACGAATTGCGGTGTACCACGAAACAGTTTTTCTGAGGCAGATACCAATGACCAATATAATGTCTTTAAACTAGGGCTGTCAAACGATTAATCGCGATTAATCGCATCCAGAATAAAAGTTTGTGTTTATATAATATATTTCTGTGTCGTGTGGATATTAATTTTGCATTTATAAACACATACACATACATGTATAAATATTTAGGAAATATTTTTTTTTATCAAATTATGTATTTATTTATATTTACCAATCATTTAAATTAATTATAAATGTTTGTTCATTTTTATATTTTTCTTTTTCTATATGCACGTATTTGAATGTGCTTATAAATACAAAATTATTATGAACAGTACACAGACAAATATTATGTAAACACAAACTTTTATTTTGGATGCGATTAATCTTGATTAATCGTTTGACAGCCCTACTTTAAACGCTTGTATGGTGTTTATGTTTTTGTTACTCAGCCAATGTTAAAGGGTCTAGTGGACCCACATAAAAATGTATGTAAAAATACTTTACATGTTTACTTCATACAAATTACATGCAACATAGACAGAATATATGGTATATTATGCGCTGATAATACATTTCTCCACCGATATCAATAGCTGATTATTTAGAGTGATATCTGCCGATACCAATTCTGAAGATTAAATTAATATTTCTCAACTTTCTGAATGTTATTAATTCATATAATGACTATTAATATTGAACATCAAAGTGGTACTGTTTCTTTTTACAGTGTACAAATTCATAGCATTTTCCTTTTCTCTTTTGATAGACAGGGTATATCGGCCCTGTTCATCGGCTGTTTTTAAACTATCAACTCCCAGCCGATAGTGTGAAAAATTGCTTTAATCGACCGATATTGGCAGATATATTGGTACATTTCTAATATTTGGTTAATAATATGTTTTAGAATTATGCTAGATGCTTTATGCTTTTTTGTCAAAAGCGTCCCAAATACAACACAATGATTCAAATTTTGTAACTAAAAGGGAACTACTAAATCTGTATATTGGGGAAGTGCCTAATCTGTATAATCTGAGCCTGTCCAGGTCATTGCCATACACAGATAACCTTAACTAAGTTATAAATGCCTATACATAAATAAGAACACTTTAAATTTAAATTTCAAAGTCGTAATGTACGCCCAAGACAATGTCTCACTAACACATATTTTGTTAGTATTTAATAACACTACTATTCTTATACAATGGTTTTGCTGTTCTAAACAAAACTTCTTCGCAGACCAACATTTGCTAAAAGATAAATGATTCTATTGCAGGCTTACACACACACACATACAAATGTTGTTTATAGTAAATGAGGTACAACAAAGCACCGGGAGCCCTTTGGAAAATGTTTTAAAGTTCACCCGGAACGCCACACTCGATCATCTCTACTGTTAGTGTCTCAGTTAAACAAATGTTGTATCTTCGCAGCCAGATTTGGAGTCTCAGTGCGCTCTTCCTCAATGGGCTTTTACAGGAAACCATAAATGAGATTAGAAAGACAAAACCTCTGACTCATGGTGATGTGAAACAAACACATGCACACACGCTGCGCCCATACAAACACGCGTCTCAACAACTGCTCATCACTAGCTTGACATTTTCCCGTCATTGACTTGTTTTCCAGAGGTTGAGGTTTTCTCATAAGCAGCCAATTGACCCTTCAGTTGTTTGTCATGATTTCCCACACTCCTTTCAAATATAATGGCTGTGGTTGGGGACGTTTGTAGTTTTAGGAGGACGTCACACCCACAAGAATTATCTCCAGAGGTTTGGTCAAGATTCATGAGATTCTAAGTTGGCTGGTCATTGAAACAGTGCAGGACACCTTTAACCCAACTTCTTCCTTCATACGTGTCTGTCTGACACATCTCTGATGAACTGTCATGAGCAATTTACTTCTTTTAGTCTCTCAGACTATGATCAAAATAGCTATCATACTACGCTTTCATTTACTTTTGCAGTATCCATAGTAGTAAATGTACTGCACAAAGTACACTGTAAAAAAACTTTAAAACTTAAGTTAAACAGCTTCATTAATTTTTTAAGTTAAATTATATAAGCTTTATGAGTTAATTAAACTTAAATGATATTGAACTTGCTTAAAAAAAATCTAGTTGTATTTAAAATATTTCGATTTTAAGTCCAATAGTCCAATAAGTTCAATTGACTCATAAAGGTAATTTTATTTAACTTAAAAATTTAAGGCATCTGAAATTGGTGATTTTTTTTACAGTGTATGCAGATTATTTGTCCCCAGGTGACTTATAATAAAATTGTTAAAATTTGAGTAATACAACAGATTACATTGAGCTGAATACCATATCCCACAATGCAATTCTCTTGACTTGACCCTTCACCTCCAGTGTGACAAATGGAGATAATATCAGTCACGATTTTTAATTGTTAATTTACCTGAAAATGCAATTTTCTGTTGTTAAAAAAACTAGATTCTCATTTCCTAAAAATGATCAAAGCTTGCATAGAATGACAGACGATTTGATCAATTAAAAGTGTTGTACGTAGAGTATGCAGTATGCATAACAACAGTATACTCAAAACAGTTTTATATACATCTCTTCAAGCAAACACATTCTAAGCAGCGCAAAAAATCAACAACAATTTTTCTTCATACTCACCATACATCAACACTCTCTTAGCGCTGTAAAAAGAACGTGAAAGACATCGGCAGTCCAAAAGCAGAAGTGAACTGGTGCCACTGGGGTTGTGTGACTGGAATAAACCATCGACTGGAGAATGGGGGAGTGGAAAGCCAATGTTTTGTTAGCATGACCCAGAAAGGGCAGGTCGCTACCGTGGGAGAGGGAAGGCTGCTGGGAGTGAAGAACAGATAAACCTCACTTCCTGAAAGGAGACTCCTACCTCGGTTTCGTGGTAACGGTGAAATATGCACATATGGGGAAGTTGTAAAAAAGTTATTGAGGTTACTGTAAACTGTAACCTTGACCTTATCGAGGCGTAATGTCATGGTAAACATCTGGGGACACTGAGACGCTAAACACGTGAAACCAGGAACAGAATCTACTAACCACTGCAGACGAATTCTGCTTTCAAGTCATGTTGGAACGATGGTATTTATGAGATGACCCAATGTTTTAAACAACTGAGAAGTGTTTCTATGAGATGTAGGGCCTAGGCCCGGTTGCATAAAGCACCCTTAAGTTTTTCCCTTAAGTATGACATTTAAGGGGTGATTTCCCTTTACCAAAGACAATAGGAGAATAACTTAAGTAAAACTTAAGGTATAGTTAAGGACACACTTAAGGGAAAATTACACTTAAGATGCTTTATGCAACCGGGACCTAGTCTTTGGACCTTTACTTCTCGTAAAGGTCCAAAGTGTAGCTGTGTTCCTGTGTAGCTCAGTTGGTATCGCACTTGCGCTAACAACGCAAGGTCGTGGGTTCAATCTCAGGGAACACACATACTGATTAAAAGACAGGTATAGACTAAATGCACTGTAAGTCGCTTTTAAAGGGTCTGCCAAATGCATACATGTAAATGTAAACACTTCCATGTTACTTTTGACAGATGCTGTGGATTTGAGACAACAAGATGGATTGTGAGTTAATAATTATTTGTTTATTATTTTATTATATATTATTTATGTATATAAAATATGTATAAAATATATAAATATATATTTATTTTAAGTTATTGGCTTGGAAAAAAGGGAGTCGTCTCTGAATCACGCAAAGTTCCTAGTCCGATTCGCGAACTGCTGCGGATTTTTCATCACTACATATAGTCCGCCTAAGTTTCGCTAGGACTGCCCGCTTCACTCAAAACTTCACTCTTCTCCCCCAAACACTGTACTCGTGAGCCTCATTCGCGGTAGACCAATCACAGCAGACTAAACCATCTGACCAATCACATCAGACTAGGCTAGCAGAAAGGAGGGGATTTGACAGATGAATCGCGGAACGAATCATTTGAGAGTCAGTCAAGAAGTAAGGTAAGAATAACTGCCTATTGTTACGAAATGATAGTGTTTTTACACCTTCTATGTACATAAACTTGTTGTTGGACCCTCCATAAACCAAAGTAGGACCTTAAAAATCCCTAGTTATGTACTCTTTAAAGTATTCAGTGAAGCGACTGATGCCTATTAGTATGTTATGTCAATGTTTTTAGTTTCCAACCAAACCCAGCCTAAGTTTTTGCATTTTGTAGTAGTTTTGATGCCCAAAGCCAAGAAATCCAATAAATCAAAATAATAGTACAAAATACATTTTATGTATTGTCTGCTTGTTGATTGTAGGATAAAAAGTAATCCATGAGCCCTGACCCCAGCACTGGTAGACATCTAATGGATAGACTTGAAACATACATTTATTCTCAACTAAAAAACCCAGAGGCGAGACTTCTCCTGTTGAGACTTCTCATTTCAGTCCACCCACACCCCATTAAACACCTAATACAAAGCCTTTAGACTTCATTTTGCTGCAGAGGAAATGAGAAAAAGTTTCTGTCTGTGTCTGAAAGTGAAAAAGACAGAAAGGCATATAAAATTGCTTGACGCATCTATTTGTCTCCAGCCTGATGATTATATATTTATAACTCACAAATAGACCTCACAATCAGCTATTAACAAAGTGCTGTGTGTGTGTGTGTGCGTGCGTGCGTGCGTGGCCTTGTTTTTATATTCCGGTGGGGACCTAAACCTGAATGCACACCAACACATGGGGACTCGTGTCACCGTGGGGACCAAAATTGAGGTCCCCATGGGCACAAAAGCTTATAAATTGTACAGAACAATATTATTTTTAAATCTAAAAATGCAAAACGTTTTCTATGAGCTTTAGGTTTAGGGGTAGGGTTAGGGATAGGGAATAAAATATACAGTTTGTACAGTATAAAAAACATTACGCCTATGGACTGTCCCGACGGAGATAGTAAACCAGACAGTGTGTGTGTGTGTGTGTGTGTGTGTGTGTGTGTGTGTGTGTGTGTGTGTGCGTGTGCGTGTGTGTGTGTGTGTGTGTGTGTGTGTGCGTGCGTGCGTGTGTGCATGTGCGTGCGTGCGTGTGCGTGATAAATACAGCAGTGGTTAAAAGGTCAAATCTCTGCTTTAAGGTCCTCATATACCCTCGTTCCCATATATTTGCACTGCCCATCCCATCACCATGGCAACAAGGCCCCATCACATGAACTATCACTAATTAAATCAATATGTTTCATAATATGTTCACAAGCCATTTGATTGGCTACAGGAACGGCCAACCAGAAGCCTTCTTCAGGGTCGGTACGCTCAAAGCACTTCAGTGCCCTATTACAGGAAAAATGCTACAGAACATTTCCGGGACTACAATGCACAAACAATAAACAAACACCGCCATAATATGGAGTTAATGATGAAGAGAGAAAGCGAGAGTGAGTGAGGTCATGAAGTATGCTCTAAGTGTTATGTAAGGGCAGTTGTGGCCTAATGGTTAGAGAGTTGGACTCGTGACCAGAAGGTTGCCGGTTCGATTTCCACAGCCGGCGGGTAACAACTGAGGTGCCCTTGAGCAAGGCACCTTACCCCTACTTGCTCCCCGGGCGCTGCAGTGATAGCTGCCCACTGCTCCGGGGGTACGTGTGTTCACTACTCTCTGGATGGGTTAAATGCAGAGGTCACATTTCGTTGTACCTTCGTACATGTGCAATGACAATAAATTGAATCTAAATCTAAAAAAAAATCTAAAATGTAAGACGACCTTTAAGATGTCTTGACGCAGTTGAGGAACAGTAAAGGTCACTCTGGATCAGCCGCAGAACTTTTAATGTAGACAAACCATTAAAAAACGATGCACTATTTAGACATACTCCAGTGTCAGTATGAGACAGCTCACACCCACAGTCTGCCCACCATCCATTCACAGACCGTATTAAGAACACGGACTGACTGAAATCGACTGTTTAAATCTGATCTGGTTGGGCAGAGCATCTGTTAACTCCTCCCCTTCAACTGTCAGTCTACCAACATTGTACAGTCTACCATGTTTTCCGAGATGAATGGGTCGAGAGATTTGCATTTATTGTTCCTGCATCGACATGCACGAGGCCGGTTTGTCTCATTTGCTCAGAGTCTGTTGCGGTTGTCAAAAGTGGAAACCTTAAACGGCATTATGAAATTAGACATAGACACTTTGAAGAAACTTACCCGCAGCAGTCCGAGGTAAGGACACGGAAAATATATTAGCTCAAAGCCCAGAAGGAGCAATCTACACGGGTCCTCCCTCACTCACTTACCGCCCAACAACCAGCAAATGAATGTTCACTAAGAATACAGTGGATCTTAGGAAAACAAAACAAGCCCTTTACTGATGGGAAAATAGTAAAAGAGTGCATGGAGGCTGCATGTGAAACACTTTTAGAAGGAAAATAAAAGTAAATATTAAACAAACCCCCCCTTTCAGCTGCAACAGCCACAAGAAGAGCTGAAATGTTATCAGAGGATGATCAGTCACAACTTGATTCTGCAATTTGTTAATCTCAGTTCAGCAGAAAACAACACTTTAGTTCCCTTTCTGTCGGTCTCTCGACGTTGTGTCGAAACGACAGAATGGGGTTTGTCTTGAGAACCTATCATCTTCTGAGTATTTAGAAAAGGCCAATGAAAATTGGCAAATTAATTTTGCATGCCGGACTCCTCCCCGGATGTCCGGGTATAAGAGGGAAGCCGGCGTGCTCATTCATTCACCTTTTGTTCTTCAGAGCCTAAGCATCTGATGAGCGATCTACAGATCTTCACTGATCCAATCCTGCTGGAATCTACGACGTGGTGCAGCGGACGGTCCCTTCCTGCAGCGACTCTCCCCTGGGCGTCTCGGCAGTGCCGGAAGTGTCTGAGCAATTTTTTTCTAAAAGAGCAAATTTCTCCAGCGTGGCATGTCCCACTGTTCACTTGGGTGCGACGCACTCATTGAGGAAGGGGACGGACACGATGTCTGCCTCAGGTGTTTGGGTCTCCGGCACGCTGAGGCAGCCTTCGTGGACACGTCCTGCCCGCACTGCGGGCGGATGGCGATCCAGACGTTGCGGTCACGGGTGACTGTATTCTTTATGGATAAAGCCACCACCCGTCTGCTACCCGATCCGTGACGACAGTGACTACGGCCCTGCCGCCCGCTTCGGTTAGCACCGGGGGTGATATGGGGATCACTGTGAACGTTAACCCGCCAGCCGCAGGCTCACAGACCGTTCATGCCCCATCTCGCTCGTCTGACCGTTCCTCAAAAGACTGTCCTACCCCGTCTTGTTTCTCCGTCACGTACTCGGAAGTGCGTGACGAAGATGAGATGTCGATCACAGCATCGGAGGGCGACGTTTTGGCATCCGACCCCCACGATTCCTCTGAGTTCCCTCACTCGGGGGGTCGAGCCCAGGAAGAGGCGGACGTTGAGATGTCAACCATGCTTTTCCGGGCTGCCGCGAGCATTGTGCTACAGTGCACAGCACCGCCTTTACCCCAGCGCCCGCGGCTGGATACGTGGTACCTGGGGTCTGAGTGCGGCTCCAAGCCGCGCCCAGCTCCGGTCCCGTTCTTCCCGGAAGTGCATGAGGAGCTGAGTAAGACTTGGAACGTGCCCCTCACAGCCCGTTCCAATCAGAAAAGCTGAGGCCAGGGGCTATGTCGAGATTCCCCAGGTGGAGCGTGCTATCGCAGTGCACCTGTGCCCGCAGACAGCGGCCACCTGGAGAGCTCGGCCTAGACTCCCATCCAAGGCGTGTAAGTTTTCAGCATCGCTGGTGTCGAAGGCCTACACGGCAGCGGGTCACGCCGCCTCCTCCCTCCACGCCATGGCCATCCTGCAGGTCCACCAGGCCAAGGCATTGAAGGAGCTTCACGAGGATAAGACCGACTCAGCGGTAATGCAGGAACCCACCGATCTCGCTCTACGGGCGACTAAGGTGACAGCACGGGCCCTGGACTGGGCGATGTCCACCATTACCTTAACCTTGCGCAGATGCGGGATGCTGAGAAGGTTCGCTTTCTTGACGCCCGCATCTCGCAGGGAGGGCTGTTTGGTGACACCATTGAGGATTTCTCTCAGCACTTCTCGACGGTGAAGAAGCAGACGGAGGCCATCAAGCATATCCTGCCCCGCCGTGACTCGGCCACCTCCAGGCCTTCGAGATCCTGAGCGGCGTCTGCTTCCCAGCAGCCCCGGCCCTCTTCAACTCCGGCTCCAGTGCCCCCTTCCCAGGCTGCCTCCCGGAATAGGACGTCGAAGAGGAAACCACCTCCCCGTCAGCAGCCGTCGCGGAAGCAGAAGCGGCCCTGACGGAGAGACCCCAGGGAGATCGAGGCTACCATCGGGCCCGAACCCAGCCACTCCATCGCTGGGTCGGATAGGGACGGTTCCTGCCCCGTCCTACCATCAGCTGGTCCCCCCTGGGGGGCCAGCGCCCACTTCCTCACAAAAAGAGTTTCCTCTCTCTCTGGGTTTTCACAACCGTTCCCACCCTCTGGTCGACTGTGGACGGCAACTCGACGTTGCGTCGCGGAGAAACGCAATGTCGAGTATAAACACCAGCCCTCAGCACTCTCAGACAGACAGTGCGTTGAGCTGGACAGTCTCCAGGCAGGAAAAACAGCAGAGACGATCTCCTCCCCGGGGGACCTGCCCCGGCAGGGAATCCATACAGCTAGCCATCGAACAGCCCCCCGCGGGGGCGATGAAGCAGATCAAACCTCTAGTCCCCCTGTCTCGGTTTCTGGGAGCTTGGCATCAGCTTACCAGACTGTCAGGCTGGCTGAGGAAGACGATCCGTCTCGGCTACGCGATTCAGTTCGCTACACGTCCGCCCAAGTTCCGGGGCGTCCTTTTTACCTCAGTCAGAGGCAGCGATGCTCCCGTACTTCGGGCGGAGGTCGCCTCCCTTCTGGTGAAGGGAGCGATCGAGCCCGTCCCACCAGCCGAGATGTCCAGCGGGTTTTACAACGTGTACTTCATTGTCCCTAAGAAAGGCTGGGGGGTTGCGCCCTATCTTGGATCTGCGTGTTCTGAACAAGCACCTACACAAGCTGCCTTTCAGTATGGTCACGCAGAAGCGCATCCTGACGTCCGTCAGGCGTCAGGACTGGTTCATGGTAATCAACCTGAAGGACGCGTACTGTCATGTCTCGATCCTCCCTCGACACCGGCCGTTCCTACGGTTCGCGTTCGAGGGACGGGCATATCAGTACAGGGTCCTCCCCTTCGGTCTGTCCCTGTCTCTACGGGTCTTTACGAAGATCATGGAAGCCGCCCTCCTTCCCCTCAGGGAAGGAGGTGTGCGGGTACTAAACTATCTCGACGACTGGCTCATCTCGGCTCACTCGCGAGATCTGTTGTGTACACACAGGGACCTGGTGCTCCGGCACCTAGATCGGTTGGGGCTACAGGTCAACTGGGAAAAGAGCAAACTCTCCCCCGTGCAGAGCATCTCCTTTCTCGGTATGGAACTCGACTCTGTCTCCATGACAGCGCGACTGACTACAGAGCGCGCCCAGTCAGTGTTAGCCAGCGGTTTCCCTGAAACAATTTCAGAGGCTCCTGGGGCACGTGGCATCCTCGGCGGGGGTGGGCCCCCTCAGGTTGATGCACATGCGACCGCTCCAACACTGGCTACAGAGTCGGGTTCCCTGGAGAGCGTGGCACACCGGCAGCAGGCGTATGGTCATCACGCCTCTCTGCCGGTGCACCCTGACCCCCTGGTCGTCTATGGCCTTCCTACGGGCGGGGGTCCCCCTAGGGCAGGTGTCAGGACACGTCGTAGTAACGACGGATGCCTCCCTTCAGGGCTGGGGTGCCGTGTGCAACGGGCACGCAGTGTCGGGGCGGTGGACGGGCTCCCGCCTGCGTTGGCATATCAACTGCCTAGAGTTGTGGGCTGTGCTACTTGCACTGAAGAGGTTCCATCCTCTCGTGCAGGGCAGGCACGTGCTGGTCCGGTCGGACAGCACAGCTGCCGTGGCGTATATCAACCACCAGGGTGGCGTTCGTTCACGGCAGCTAACACGACTCGCCCGACGTCTCCTCTTGTGGAGTCAGCAGGTGATCAGCTCCCTGCGAGCAATACACATCCCGGGCGACCTGAACCAGACAGTAGACTGGCTCTCTCGTCAGTGGTCACCTCGCGGAGAGTGGCGACTCCACCCCCACGCGGTTCAGCTCATATGGGAGCAGTTCGGCCAGGCGCAGGTGGACCTGTTTGCCTCCCCGGACTCCACCCATTGTCCGCTTTGGTACTCCCTGTCCGACGGTCCCCTCGGTACGGATGCCCTTGCGCACAGCTGGCCACGGGACAAGCGGAAGTACGCCTTCCCCCCAGTGAGCCTCATTGCACAGACCCTGTGCAAGGTCAGGGAAGAGGAGCATCAAGTGCTACTAGTTGCACCTTACTGGCCCAACCGGACTTGGTTCTCAGAGCTGGTGCTTCTGACAACAACTCCCCCCTGGCCGATTCCCCTGAACTTGCAGGCGCTCCCCTCTGGGGAGGAAGACCCAACACCGTCCGTGTTGTGTCCAGTACGCGCACTGCGCCTCTACTTGGACCGCACGCAGAGCTTCAGAAGCTCTGAGCAGCTCTTTGTCTGTTTTGGAGGTCAGCAGAAGGGGAGAGCTGTCTCCAAACAGAGACTGGCGCACTGGATCGTGGATGCCATTATCCTTGGCATACCGGTCGCAAGATCGCCCCTGCCCCTTAGGAGTTAGGGCACATTCCACTCAGGGTGTCGCCTCCTAGTGGGCACTGGCTCAGGGCGCCTCTCTGGCAGACATCTGCAGAGCTGCGGGTTGGGCTACGCCCAATACCTTCGCGAGGTTCTACAACCTCCCCGTAGAACCGGTGTCAGCCCGCGTCCTGCAGGGCAACAGGTAGGACCGGCAACCGTTAGGGCGTACGCCTGCGGAAGCCCTTCCCCCTCCGGGGGGAGCAGCGGCGATCCCGCCTCACTTCTTTCCCCTCGGGTAAAGAACAGGCATTCCATCCATCACTAAGCACCCTTCCAGGGGGCAGGCTGGGCAGAGCAGCCCTGCCCCCTTAGGCCGGGGAACAGTTGAGTTATCTCCCAGATAGCTCTAACCGGACCTAGTGCTCCAGACGTGGTAACCCCCCCTCCGTGGGCTGTTCCGTCTGATGTATCCTCATGAATGGTTCCCACCTCGGCAACCCATGACCTCCCTAGGTGGACTCCCACCTTGCGGTTAACTCCTGCAGTCCGCACATTTTCCCATGAGTTCTCCCCTGATGGTGAGACCATGTGGTGTCTCCACTAATTCTTCCCTTTGGTAGGTAGTGGCCTCTGCAGCGTTTTTCCCCCGGGGGGAATAATGCTTACCCAGTGGCCCGTACGGTGCCGGGCGGCTTCTCGCCATTTAGATAACTAGGCCTCCGCCCGTGACAGCCGGTGGCAGGGGCTTCCCAACTTTGTGGTAAAGCTCTGGGTCCCCCTTCCTCTCCACTGGATGGTCATAATTTCGCGTTAGCGCCTACGTCTGACTCACCCACGCCAGTCAACATCGCTCCGCTAGAGATTGTGACGCGGCTCAGTGCTGTGGCGTCTTACATAGGAACCCTATTCTGTCAGTTCGACACAACGTCGAGAGACCGACAGAAAGGGAACTTCTTGGTTACGGATGTAACCTCGGTTCCCTGATGGAGGGAACGAGACGTTGTGTCCCTCATGCCACAACACTGGCCGCCCACCCCAGGGGTCGGGGGAGGATGCTTAAGGCTCCTCAGACCAAAGGTGAATGAATGAGCATGCCGGCTTCCCTCTTATACCCGGGCATCCGGGGCGGAGTCTGGCATGCAAATTTCATTCGCCAATTTTCATTGGCCTTTTCTAAATACTCAGAAGATGACAGGTTCTCAAGACAAACCCCATTCTGTCGGTTCGACACAACGTCTCGTTCCCTCCATCAGGGAATTGAGGTTACATCCGTAATCAAGACGTTTTCTTTTAAAGTTGTTAATGTTGAAATGAATGTATATTCAGTGCAGGTTTAGAGATTAGGGCATTTTGCACAATTTCCTTCATTATATTGTTGCAGACATTATGCCGTCGTATAGATATGAAAAGACATGTTTATTTCTTTGGTCTGCCAAAAACCACTAATTCATGTTTTTAGGTATTTAATTGTCCGGACCTCGGCTGGTAAGGAGGGTTTGTTTACTGGACCTCAAGCGATTTTAGTTGAAGACTCCTGCTATAGGGTATTAGTAAGTACTAGCTAGTTTGTAACTAATAACAAGAGGGTGAGTACTGTAAATGGTAGGGGTGTAACAATACACTACTTTGCTGATTCAATACTATCCCGATACTTGTGTGCCGATTCAATATATATTGCGATTATTGAGTGTTGCGATTATATAACTATTGCGAGTCGATATTACAATTTATTGTGATTTTTGTTTGCTTATTAAAGACTAGGTAAATACTTGATCATACCATTGGAGAGACTGTATATCCGGGCTATTCAATTGGCGGCCCGCGGGCCGAACCCAGCCCTCGATGTAATTTGTTCCGGCCCTTCAAGTAGCATAGTGTGAAAAAGAATCTCTAGAATAAATTTAGTTCAGTCGGGAACGGACCCTACAGTCCTGAAGTGACGCGCGCCTGTTCCATTCAGCACGAGCTGCAGCAACACCAAGCAGGAGTCACGTGACGTTAGGCGAGTAGCGCGACTCGCAAGCCTTTCTCTCCTGTGGGACGCGGTGAACAGGACGATGACGGATGATAACTTTTATTAGTTTCATTTCTGACATTTTGCTAGCACGAATAGGACCACCATTTCAAAAGTACAGAGGCAAGGGCGGAGAACAGCGCCTGCGTAGGTTAATGTTGTTTCACTCACTGAAGTTTCCTTTTTTGTTATGCAGTTTCAAAATACAACAAATGAACATGTTTGAATGTAGAAAAGCCTGCTTGAGCATCTTACAATGCACCGATGTTGTTGTTGTGCAGTTTCACATCATCAGCATGTTTAAATGTAGGAAAAAACTTTGTGTGTCTTATGGGGTAAAAATACAACATACACGGCCCTAAGATTGAATCACGGATTTCAGGCATTAAACAGATTTTGCTATATAACGCGGAATGGCACAGAATCTTTCAAATGTATTATATAAGATTCTATTATTTCTATTTTTATTTTCCCCTGTATGGTTCAACGTACTGTATCTACTGCAGGCTTTTAATATAGTTTATAAGTGAATACTGTAGTATACTGAAGTATTTTTTTTCATGTGGGCAAATATATTACTATTGTATAGTGAAGGACGGAAAATGCAGAAAAATTAAAACAGAAAAAACGGAATTTGGGAAAAAAATCAAACGGATTTCTTCTTGATCCGCTGACTCGGCCATGATTTTTGCATCCTCGCGCCATCTTAAAACGGATGCGACGTCATCTAATACAGATACAAACATATGCTTTACGCCCTCTGTTGGAATAAAAGTGGTAACTCCACCAACTCTTAGGAGAAGTAAAATAAAAAAATAAATCGATTCTGAGATAAACCAATCGATTTTTCAATCGTTTTAAAAAGAATTGCGGTAGTTAGGTGAATCGATTTTTCCCAACACCCCTAGTAAATTGTGACAGAATTTTTATTTTTTGGGTGAACTATCACTTTAATTTGGTTGTATAGGTCTTTAAGTCTGTTCTGCAAAACATCGAAGTGACACTTGGGGCCAGTTGCATAAACTTAGCCACTAAGTTAAGACTGTGTCTTAACAACTGGTCCCACTGACTAGCAATTAGTTAGGACTAATAAATCTTACATTTTAGATTTTAATTTGACCAATCTACCTTTTTATGTGACTGACTTAAAGAAGTTATGACCAGTCTTGAAGAAAAAAATTGGATGACTAACTTGTAAGACTAGTCCAAGCAGTTTATGCAACCGGCCCTTGGACTACCATTTTATTCCAGCTCCTGGTCGGAGGATTTCTATTTAGTTTGAATGTGAGGTTTAACTTATGTTTGATTGTGTAACGTTTTAATATTTAAAGCAACACCATAGAACATCTTCTCATGGTTCCCCCATGTGGTTGATGAGCGCAATTGTCTGTTACAGTGGTTGTAAATAATGTTGCTATAAGCTTCCCCATGGGCAGCGCAATACACATGAATTTATTTATTAAGCTGATGAAACCGGCGAATACAAAAACGTTGTTAGGAAACCATGTCGCACCCTTCCGCAGGCAGGGGATGGGCAGGGTTGTGTGTACTGACCCGAACACAAAACTTACAGAGTGTGGTTGTAGCATCGATGAGGCTGCTCAGGTAGCAGCGGCAGTAGAATGCGTCCAGTTAAGAGTTGTTCTACCACTGAAATAATTTTAGAGACATTATATTAAGGTCGAAAAACTACAAAGTCTTACTTTAATAGTGTGTAAGTAACTATGCCACAATTAAGTTGAGCTGTGAATTACGCAGGGCTAAAAAACAGGATAGTGGAATTATAGTTGGTACTGATGATAGCGTGATGTGGGGGCTGTTTGACTATGTGAAATATCTGAAGCACATTCAGAAAGATCCCAGTGTTAGAAATAAATAAATGAGTTTTTAACAAGATCCCCAGTCGCTTCAGTCTGACCTTAATAGTTTTGTGCATCTGCCACAACAAAATTAATGCTTTGCAAAGAAACTTTCGTAGACAGGCATCAAACGTTTCCAACTGTACTGAAACAAACAGCAAACCACCAACCCTGTAACTAACCCTGGGCTCGAAATCGCCTCCTTCCATACTGTATACTATTTAAAAATAGGTAATTAAAATAGAATGTGAGAAATACCCGGCTGATCTACTACTACTAAACATGGCTTGGTGAACTAAAATGTTAAATGCTCTATTATTTCTACGTCGCTTTGGATAAAAGCGTTTGCTAAAAGAATGAATTAAATGTCTTCTGATTCCACTAAGATGTGTTATGCACCTGATGGACACTGTTCTATCCCATGAGACCACAGGAGATGAGGAGACAGGGTTTTTCCTGCATAGAAAAATTGGAGGCGGCTTCCTCCATCAAATTTCGTGCCGCCTCTCGCCAAAATTATGTTGGGTGTCTTCACAAAAAAACTGCGTACACTTTGATTGTAACAACCAATTGATTGTAACTGCAGTTGCGGCATTATGCCACAATGGCAGCGCTGTTTCGTTATCAGCACCAGTAAGGCGTACAAGAGCTATTGGGAGCTGTTTTAGCTGTATTTCACGGCTGTTCGGGTGAATATTGTTACTTTTGCATTCAAGTACGTTCAATTTCTTGAAAACGTTTCTTAAATTATCGTGGCGTATATCATTGTAATGTTTTAAGCCGTGCAGCTGACTTGTTGAACCAGCGTTATACTGTACACAGTGAGTTCACCAGTATGAAAAACCCTGGGAGACCAAAATTGAAAAGTAAAAAATACGTGAAAACTGTAAGACAGGCATATCTTTGTAAGTGTAAGTGACACAGGTACTGAGAAATGTCTTCCACGTGGTTAAGTTGTCCTTGTTTACAAACACCTGAGTAAATTATTGTCATAGGTGAACAAACAAAGAGGTCAAATGGGCAATTCCAGCGTTATGGATGTGACATATAAACGCTCAGAAAATGTATTTGTTTCCAATATACTGAACCATCTGTTTATATTTGATTTATATATTTGTTGATAGAGTCTGAACAGGGAAAAAACATGCATTATGTAAGTGACAAAAAACAGTTTCTGATAGACAACTTTGTAGGATTTCTGTGAATAGAAATGCACAAATAGCCAACAAATGGAGAAGGGATGGCTCTTTATAGAACATGAAATAGTTATTTTATTTGAAATTTGTGTGTATATATATATATATATATATATATATAAAATAAGGAATAGGTACAATTATGGATGTGACAATCCAGAAAATGGCACTTACCAGACTATGGAAAAATCATGCACTAAAAATAGGAAAAATGCTTCAAAAACTAAGAGAAATTTGAACTACCAAATGTTGACATCTGTTCTATCAGTAATTTAAAAACCTCTGGTAAAAACATACTTTTTTATACGGTAAGGTTGACATTTGCAATTGCCCAAATGACAATGAAAACATGGCAGATATATGCACACTATAAACATACTACATAGAACATACTTTCCTCTAATTCAGTACGTACTGTCACAGTACACGATTGCCAATGAAAAAAAGATCAATTACATATAAACATCTTAAATGTACAGTAGCAAACTTCGGTGGCAAACCGTGTTGACTCACTACGTGAACAAGAAAGCATGTGATAGCCGACAACCAATTAGACATCAACATAAGTGAGAGATGAAGACTCGCTCCTAAGGTCGAGACGGAGAAAAAGAGCCTTATGAAGGGAAGGGAGAGGTTTTCCCAAGTTCCAGGAGTGGCGTGGACCTTTCTCTGCGCGGAATGTGATTGTTTGAAGTGGTTTCCTGAGGAGTGTTTTCAAAAGGAAACCGCTCGGTGGGGGAAGGCTGGCATAGTCCAACCTCTGCCCCCGAGAGCTAGAAATACCCTCACACTCCTGCCCCGAGAAACCCACCCAAGCCAACCCAAAGCCACCTTGAAAGGAGCGAGAGCCAAAGAGGAGGTCCACCCAAACAATCATATATGCACACTGGGCGGTTATGAAAAAGGCCACACACGTCTCTTTTGGGGCTTAGAGACTGTCCAGGCGAATTATGAGGTAACAATACTGGCTTTGAGCTGACAGCAAGGGCATTATGCAAGAGAGAATACAGAAAACCGAGAGATGGAAAGCAAAGGTTTGAGAACGGGCCATCTACGGTCTCCAGGCCTCTAAATGAAGGTGCTCAGACATTGTGTCGCCGGGAGATGTGGGTGAGGTCACCAAGTACAATCACACAATCTACATTGTCTGACCTGTTAAAATATGCATGAATAAATTCACATCTGACAAACGCATACTAGAAATACACTTTACACATATAAGCGCCGCACGTTTAGTTTCTCGCACCGACCACATGTTCCTTTTTCAGAGGAAGTGAGTGGCTTTTTTTGTTAGAAAGGGGCTTTTTGAGGAGCGATGACACACACGCACAATCTGTAAAATCTTAAGAGCACATGTCAGAGCCTAAGTGACCTCCCTTCATTATTGGAGGAAGTGGAATTCCTTGCAGGGTGCGGATTACACAAACAAAACACACTTAACATACAAAACACTGCCTTGTTGACGGTGGATAGTGACCAGCTGGGAAAGCTCTGATAAATTGCTTGACTCACATTTGCAATCTGGCCAAGAGTGGTGAACTCGCAGTCGTAATCGACAAAGTGTCTATTTGTGCGTAAGTGAGAAAGACAACACATTAAACAAAGTAAATGATTTATATGCTTTTTAAAGCTGTTGTGTACTGGCTGTATCAAATAGAACTGCAAATAACAAATGCAATTGTATTCAAAGCAAAGACTATGGTCTATGTTTGGATTTGTCAAATCAAATATTAAAATAGGTAGTCCTGCCATAAATGCACATAATTGGTTGATCCAGAACTTTAAATGTCAGGCTGCTCATTCAGAAATTCAACCAATGGCGCACTTATTGTTGTTTCTGCACATTAAACTGTGATAGGAACTAGAGGCTTGATCTTGTGGTTTTGGTCTAGAGACCAATACTGTGGTTGTCATTGCTCAATGGGTTCTCATTATTCAATGGCTCAACGTCTCTTTGGATTTGGGTCTCGGCTTCTAGTCTCTGTTTAAGTGCATGCATGGTCTAACAATACAAAGTGTGCATTGGTGATTTATGATTATACATAAAATGAAGAGGCTATTAAATTACTCAGTGTACCTATAGTAATAGGCCTGGATGAGACAAAAATGGCATGAATAAATTATTATTAAAAATAAAACCAATTCTGTTGTATTAATGCATTTGGAGTTCTTACTGTGGCTACCCAATTATTTTCATGAATCAGACCTCGAACTGTTCTATTCAATGAATTTGAATGTTTTGTGTTATTCTTTGAACAGAGACAGTCAGGGTTACTGCCGTGAGAACATTCTGAACTCATGAAGTGTTTAAATCCTTCAATTTTCCAGTGATACGGTTTTCAAGCTAAACTTTGATTAGCAATTTGGCATTCGATGTTAAAATGTGCAAAATAAAATGTGCTTCAAAAAGGTTCTTCACAGCGATGTCATAGAAGAACCTTTTTTGATTGCCCAAAGAAGCATTCAATCAAAGGCTCTTTAAGGGATACTCCACTCAAAAATATAAATAAAAAACTTTTTTCGTTCTGTTGAACACAAAATGAGATATTTTGAAGAAAGTAGGAAAGCAAACAGTTCTGGGGCACCTTTGACTACCATTTGAATTTTTCCTACTATGGTAGTCAATGATGTCCCAGAAACATGTTGAACAGAACAAAGAAATGTATACAGGTTTGGAAACTATTGTTATAAAGTGCTTTGAGCGGCTGGTCCTGGCTCACCTAAAGGACTCCCTTCCATCCACACTGGACCCATACCAGTTTGCCTACCGCAGCAATAGGAGCACAGCGGATGCCGTCTCCATAGCACTGCACTCTGTACTCACACACTTGGACAATAAAAACACTTATGCACGAATGCTGTTTGTTGACTTCAGCTCTGCATTCAATACTGTCGTCCCTTCCAAGTTAATCACCAAACTTGGGAACCTGGGCATTAACACCTCCATTTGCAACTGGATTATGGACTTTCTGACAAACAGACCTCAGCTTGTTAGGTCAGGCCACATCTGCTTCACCACCATCACACTTAACACTGGCGTTCCACAGGGTTGTGTTCTGAGCCCCTTTCTCTACTCCCTCTTCACACTCGACTGCAGGCCTGTGAATGGATCTAATGCCATCATCAAGTTTGCAGACGATACTACAGTGATTGGTCTCATCAGCAACAATGATGAGACTGCCTACATGGAGGAGTTCCAGCACCTGGCCACATGGTGCTCAGACAACAACCTGCTCCTTAACACTTCCAAGACAAAGGAGCTCATCGTGGACTTCAGGAAGGAGAGAGGAGGCACACATGACCCCATCCACATTAACGGGATGGCTGTTGAGCGTGTCCCCAGCTTTAAGTTCCTGGGGACCCATATTTCGGAGGACCTGTCCTGGACCACCAACACCTCCAGCCTGGTCAAGAAGGCTCACCAGCGCCTCTTCTTCCTGAGGACCCTGAAGAAGAACCAACTGTCTTCAGCTATCCTGGTGAACTTCTACCGCTGCGCAGTAGAGAGCATCCTAACCAACTGTGTCACAGCCTGGTATGGGAGCTGCTCTGTTGCAGAGCGCAAGGCACTGCAGCGGGTGGTGAAAACCGCCCAGCGCATCACAGGGACTCCACTTTCAGCCATTGAGGACATCCAGAGGAAACGCTGTCTGCGTCGAGCTCGCGGCATTCTTAAGGACTCCTCTCACCCCGCCCACAGACTGTTTTCTCTCCTGCCTTCTGGCAGGCGCCTCAGATGCCTCCGGACAACGACTAGCAGACTGAGAAACAGCTTTTTTCCCAGAGCTGTCTGCCTATTGAACTCTACCCCCCGCTGATTCCACAACCCCCTCATATACCTCTACTTAATGCTGCTATATTGTTTTGTTTATTGCACTACAGGCCTGTCAAGTGCACGACTGGACTGTCTACACATGTACTACATGTTTACTTGCTCTACCGGACTATTTATACATATACTGCATCATTTGCACTCCAGTACTATGTACTAATGTTATTTGCACTACTGGATTATTACACATATACCGCATCATTTGCACTCCAGTACTATGTACTGAATACTGCAATAACTCATCTACTGCACTGTTTACTTTAACTTAATAGCTGCTGTCCATAATTTATGCACACTTTATATTCATTGCACTACTGTTCTGCATAGTCTAATTTATATTGTACATATCCATCAGTAAATTTCTGTTTTCAGTAAATAGCCATCTGTATATAATGGTCATAGTACATTCCCACTTGTAAATTCTTCATAATTTTGCTTTATCCTGTATTTATGTATTTATGCACAACTGTATATCCTGCACTTGCTTATTGCACTTCTGGTTAGACCTAAACTACATTTCGTTGCCTTGTACTTGTACATGTGTAATGACAATAAAGTTGAATCTAATCTAATCTAACAGCTTGAGGGGGCGTAACTCATGACAGAATTTTTTAGGTGGAGTGTCCCTTTAAAAGAACCATTTCTTGTCAACTTCTTACAGTCTAAAGAACCCTTTCCCATTACAAAGAACCGTTTGTGCAACAGAAACGTTCTACAGATGTTAAAGATATTAATTCTTTATGGAATCACGCAGCCAAAAACGGTTCTTGGCATCCTGAAGCACCTTTATTTTTAAGAGTGTGCAGTAGCCATCTTAAAGAAATACTAATACATCTTATCATAATTTTCACAATAGACATTTTATTATTAATACGTTTGACTTTCTCAATTCTTTTTCTGTTTTATATATACAATCCCAAAAATATTTTTGTGCCCCCAATCAGAGTCATTTTTGAGTATCTGATACAGAGCCTCTAACTAATAATAGTGCTAAGGTGCACACTACATGTACATTAAGATGATTAAAATCAATCCAGTGTCAATTTACAACTGAAAATGAAATAAAATATAAGTATTGAATAAATGCAAGTTATTCCCTTGAGTTGTATTATTTTATTTTTTACAACATTGACAAAACATACTTTCAGAACATCTCTAATAAACAGTATGGGATGGTTTCCAGGGATTATTTTAAACCAGGACTAGGCCTTAGTTAAACTAGGGTATTTAAGTCGTTTTTAAAAACATACTTTGTCTTGAGACAAAACAATCGCAATAATATCTTTTCAGATATGTCAGTGCAAGTTGTTTTCGATAAAGACACCTCTAACATTTCAGTTAGTCTGGGACTAGGCAAAGCCCTCTCCCTAAATATTATACGCAGTATGCACCCTGCAATGAAGTTCCAATGCAATAGATGACAAATTAAAATGCTGTATTATGCTAAAGCGATAAACTGTTTTGGGACAGAGAGAAACGGGAATAAGCAAGCATGCAGTAAAAATCATTGTCATGGGCCTATAAACCTACCCTGTCCTCTAACCATTTAATTCTATTGACTTCACTTTATTACTTGCATATCTTGGCATTTGGGTTACAAAAACATCTCATAAAATTGACTGCTTTCTCTAAAGGTAGCAGGTCTTAATCTGGGTCTTGGGGGTCTGGTATTGGTCAGGGTTTTGAAGAGTTTTATATCAGCTTTGTTGTGATAACTCCCTGTACTGTCTAGTTCTTTACAAGTTATTACCAGTAATAATTCAATCCCAGTACATGTAAGAGAGCGAGAGGGGGTGAACAGGGGGGTAGGAGAGTGAAAGTGAGCAGAGCGCTGGCCCGAGCATTCAGTGGTGACACGAAACGGAAGTCAGAGTTCAGCAATCTCCTTTTCCTCTTTTCTTCAATCCATGACCTCTCTCCACACTCTGACAGTGAGACGCGCTCGATAACTCACACGAGCACACGCAAACACAATAAACCACAACACACGCATCTGTTAATGCTGACAGAGCAAACCACTAATTATCTCTGAAACATTCTCACACATAGGCCTACACACACAGAGCGGTTCTTGATTCCCACAGCACTGTACATTTTGTTAGTCTGCCTTATTTGAGACATTCAGTTCAGTTCACGGATCTCTGTCCTAATGAGCTGAATCATGATTTGAATCAGGTGTGTTAAATAGGGGAGACACATAAAATGTGCAGGGCTGTAACACTGGGGTCGGGAAATGGAGAAAGGGATCTTTTGCGTGTCCTGGAACAGCATAAATCAAACCTTATGACAAAACCCAATCAAAACCATAAACTCCTGTTAAAACTACATTAGAAAATAGTTTGAGCCCATTCCCCTGTAAAAAAACAGCATACATTTCGCACATGCTACGGAAAAATTGGTTTGTGCTTCGAATAAATGTAATAGTGTAGCACGCGTGCGATACAGTTTGGCAGGTGCATTAGACTGAGCTGCTTGTTTGTGTGAAGTGAGTTTGTCATTGTGCTTGTTCGTGTGTGAGGTTAAAGGTCTTTGCACATACAGTCCGAAATTTTCGTATGCGTTTTTCGTATTTGGCTCTTGCTTGTACGGTGTCTCTGAATTGTTAAAAAAGGCCACACAAAATGCTTGACGGATGCGAAAAACGCAGAAAATCGAACCCGGTCCGAATTTTTTTATGACGGACGAAAATATCGGAGGCAGTGTGTAAATGTGATTGACACAACATGAGGTCGTATTTATTTTTTAACGTGCGGAAAATTCGGACGCAAATTTCGGACTCAATGTGCAATGGGCTTAACTTGGGACACACCACTATTTATTTATTATACTAGTTTTTATTTTGTTTTTGCGATTAAAACTTGTTTTCCGGCAGCATCGAGTCCATTGATCTAGAGCCCTATTATTTGCGCGATGTGGGAAAACAACGGAAGGCATCACGAAAGCAGAATTCTACTATTTAAATATGTCCTCTGCTTGTTCTAGGTGTCTATGAGTGAATGAGTTGCACACTTTAGCATGTTACAAGCGTGACACTCATGGATTTGTCTGTATCTTACTATACAAGGACATGAACACATGGACTTCATCCACAGAGTTGTTCTAAGTTTATTTTATGAGCATTTCACTGTTTGAGTGAAGCTACGGTCAAGCACACTGAAGCTCATGCGTCTTCGCGGTGACCCGCCAAAATAAAAGTCTGCTTAATTTGAACCAGATGATAACATAATTAACTTGAAGTAAATTTTTAAACTGTAGTAAACACTATAGTATACGTTAATACTTTAATATAGAAAGGTTCAAATATACTACAGTACACAAGAATTTTAATGTAGTAAATACTAGGGGTGTAGCGGTACACGTATTCGTACTGAACCGTCATGAGCTGTCACGGGGAAAATTCCAAATGAAGCATCATTCCTATGCCCTACTCCTTCGAAGGGCAGAGCCCTTGGAGTTTAGACTTTTGAGTGAAAAGGGCATTTGCGTGCCATTATGTAGACGTTTGGAATGCACTTGGCAAAGGAAGTGACATAATTTCCTCATTATCTTCAGCTGGCATGTTCCCATGACAACGAAGCTCTGTGTCCGTCAGCAGATGTCGCTGTTTTAATGGCATAATTTAAGCATAAAACCTAACTGTTTGCAAATAAACATACATTTTATATTTTTAGAGCTCTGCCCTTCTAAGTGAGTAAGGCACTTGGGTGCGATTGATATTCGTCCGAAGTTTCAGTCGCAGAAGCTGTAGTTTACAGATGATCTTTAATAATCATTTTAGAGACCGATCAATTCGCTTCATAATACATTAATATGTCGTCAGGAGCCATGCGGATTACTTTTGTATTGCTTGTATCTGCTTTTTGACCTTACTTTTTTATGAAAGCTCTTAACTCTTTTTTGAGCTCTTATAACTCGCATCAAGGGTCCTGCACTTTATCTCTCTTAATAACTCTCTTAACATCAGTCCCGCACTTTATTTTCTCAATCCTGCATGATTAATACCGAAACCAAAACCTCTGCTTCCGATGGACACGCATTCCGTTTGAATTAGGAAGGGGCACCTCTCAGAAAACATAGACAAATGAAGATCATTTTAGATGTTTAATTATGACTTGGAGCATTGGGATCGCGAGACGAGGGCAACGTATTTATTTTTTATGAAAATCTCAAATTCGACCAATTTCCATATTTTTTACTTTTCCCTGTATAGCTCAAAATTATTCTTATCTGATTAGCTGCTGCTCCATAGGTGCACTTAAAAAAACTTTTGCAGGCCAAAAGCCTGAAGAAAAGGACAAAACAAGAGGGAAAGAGAAGGGCGGGACACGAAAAAAGGGGATGAGAGACACAACAGGGGAGTTCTTAGAGAGAATGATGATAGTGAGAAAGTAAACAGTTTGGCCTGTGAAATGTGCCGGGGGGGCTGCTTACTTCCTGCGACATGACAAAACAAAGGTACAAGTAAATAAAAGTAATGCACAAGAGACTAAAAGAGGAGAGTTTACAACTGTGGTGCTTATTGCGTGTGCTTAAATATATTGAGCTGTGGTGCTGATTGAAATACGCAACATTTCCCAATACCGTACTTCCAATCATTGTTTGTTCCATCATTGTCCTCACTGTCCTTAGCAACAATAAAACTAAAACAAATATTTAGGAAATATTTATCAGCTATCTTAGAAACGTCTTCACTTCAAACTTCTACATTTAAACTTTAAGGGCCCTATCATACACCTGGTTCAATGCCTGACGCAGTTTTCATTTTCACATCCTGTCCCACGTTGTTTAAATAGCAAATGCATTTACGCCCATTTGTGCGCCCATGGGCGTGCTGGTCTGCAAACAAGGTGTGTTCAGGCGCATTGTTGACGCGTTGCTATTTTGAGGCATTAATTTTTTTGTTGTTTGTTATTTAAGGAGCACGTTAGTAATATGCGCCTATAGGCAGGTGCACAGCGCGCATACACTCTGCTTATTACGCGCTTTAACCTCCCACACGAGCAGATGCATTTCCTCTCTGGAGAAGAGTCGAGTCTTTGCTCTTGGAAATTACGCCACTTAAATAGCGAATCCACCATGGCGTGAACGCAACTGGCTCTTAAAGAGAATGGGAGATGAGTCTCTGATTGGTTTACTGCACGTTTTGCCCGAAACACACCCATGACTCATTAAGAGAATAGGGACAACCCTTTTAGACCATGTGCCGGCTGCGCCAACCCCTTTTCCCATCCTTAAACTAGCTAAGTGGATTCGGACACGTCCTAAGTGCACTTGCGCCCTCTGCGCTTTAGACCATGCGTTTAGATCATTAAAATAGGGCCCTATGCGTTTTGTGTTCAGTTCTATATCTTTTATTTTGTCGTTATACATTTTGTAATCCAAAGTTGTACTATGCACTTAAACTATGCACTGTACATTCTACCATCTAGTGTATGAATTTTAGAAGGGTAGTATTGTCCCTAATGGAATACGGTTTCCCAGATGAGGGCAAATGATGGCAATTGCAACACAATGCGTGTCAATAAAAATCTATTTGTACATTGTACTCGTGATGTCACTTTCTATCTGTTTTGTCCAAAATGACCTCAGTCCCTGTCAGATTGAAGCGTATTCACTCCACTGGAGAAATTTGCTCGTGCAGAGCCTAATAGCGCCGCCTCTCTTCCGCTACATAAGCAAAACTGTGACCGTTGAGTGTGTGATGTGTTCAGAGTTCCACACTTCATATTTTCGTTTGGATGAGTGCATCATCCGGGTACTTAAAGTGCTCTTTTTTGAAATTTTCCATGTGAACACACTACTCGCACTATTTTTTCTACAAAATGGTGGAGAATAAGTGTGTGATTTGGGATGCACCTTGTTCATGTTCTTTTGTGTTACTCCCCACTAATGGTGTCCAGGTATGTCTCGTTAACCCTAGCAAATCTGGACACAATGTCTTATTTCCAAGTTAAGCCACAATCAAGTGTTTGTCTCACTTGTTTTAAAAAGTAAAGTTCAAGTATATTTTTAAAGTATACTTTATGTAGCAATTGTACTCCCAGCTAGCACATGCACACTCTTAAAAAAATGTGCTTCAAAAGGTTCGATGCCATGGAACCTTTTAGTTCCATAAAGAATCTTCAACATCTGCAGAACCTTTCTGTTTCACAAAAGGCTCTATGTGGCGAAAAAAGATTATAAATAAGTAAGAAAGAGATGGTTCTTCAAAGAACCTTTGGCTGAATGGTTCTTCTATGGCATCGCTGTGAAGAACCTTTCAAGCCCCTTTCATTTTAAGAGTGTATGTCTGTAAGATCTGGATCTCCAGATCTGGAAATCTGGAAAACATCTGAGAAAAGGCAGTTTTATATCCATTCCGAATCATAAACATTTTACACACATCTTCTAAATGTCTATATGAGCAAACTTTAGAACTTTTTAACATTTGTACTGCAACTATATTCCAAGTGAATTTATAGATTTAGATTACTAGTTCAATATTTGTAACACATTTTTAGTTTATGAAAGTACACTTTGAAATATACTCTCGGTAAACTACTAAGTCATTCAACTTCAGTTACCTTAAAAGCTATCGGTCTGGAATGGTATGAGGGTTAGTACAAGATGACAGAATTTCCATAGGTGAATTAGCAAGAAAGTAAAAGAAAACTACAGAAAACATTCCATTTAGGCTCAACCATCCCTCCGTGTATAACTTCCATTTGCGTTCAGTTATTTACAGGACATACCACATAAAACCAAACTGCAACCCTTCCTTTCCTGCAAATATATTCCCTTCACAGTAACACGCATTCACAACACCCCGTTTCCCACAGTCCCTAAGCCGCTCATTCATAAGGACTTCATTTAGTCTGCTTACAGTGTGCTAACACTTCTGCACCATTAGATGGGGCTTCCATTGTGGCTGGGGTAGGGACACAGAACCGTACTGTTGTTGTACAAAAGGCCATTCTGTTCTCTGCCGGCGGCCCAACATGCCCTGATGCAGTTAGACACTTGAGCGCACTTCACACGAGCGCGTCCCTCTCTCACTCTACACCAATAAGCCCAACGTATGACAGCCCGCTGAGAGATGCAGTTAAAAAAAGCTAATGGTGCATTAGGTATATTTCAATTTGTTCTATTAATTTTTTTTAAATAGTGGGTGCCACATTCACTCAGGTGCAATAACACCGACACCTAAAGTAACCAATTTAGATTTTCTGCTCAGATCTGAGATTGCATACCTAATTGTTGCAAATGTGGTCCATATGAGACACACCTTACTTCAGTCTTAGTGAAACAGGATATTTGTCTAGGAAAATCGAGAACGGGACTTGAAGCCACACTGTAAAAAAAAATCCCGTGAAAAAACAGATAAAGTACTGGCAGAAAATTACCAGTACATTTTCCTTTATTTTACGGACATTTCCATTAATGCTATAATGCAAATGAATGCAGTGCAAAATGTAAAATACAGGTAAAACAACTGTAAAAATGAACACGGAAAATTCCTTCATATTAATACAGTATATTGTGCCCTATTTTTACGGCTTTTTTTAGAGTGCAGGTGTTAGAGCAAGTTATTACATTTTAATGAAAGATTATGAACATTTTTTCAGTTAGAATAATATGCAATAATGAATCATGCACAATTCACTAGTTGTACAAGATAGCGTCGGTATGTTTTGGACGCCAGAGTCGGCAGAGAAATTTCCGGTTGTACACTGTATGTATTTTTGTCTGGCAAATATGGGTGTTTTTTTAGATAAAAAAAGAAGAAAGTAATATATAAGCGATATGACAGATCCTCTTTACATTGCTGAGAACATCATTAAGACAAAAAACTCGATAGTGTTAAATGACCGGAAATTAGTCTTGCGGACTCTTGCGGCGTCGCAAAAGCTCACCAGCGCAATCTTGTGCAACTAGCCCATAGGACCAGGAATGCATAAAAATAAAATAAATTAGTGATTTTTTATTTCATGTTGACAATAGTATGATATCATAATATGAAATTGTAATGCCTTTTGGCCTTTCAATCTATTAGCAACAATATTTCTATTGTAGTTCTGTTGTAAATCCTACTGTTCAAAGCATAATATTGTACAAGGTGTTTATCAACAAAGTTTCAAACAAACACTGCACTTGATTATATAAAACCGCATATAAAAGTTAAATTCATAAACTTTCATGACTTTTAAAAATGCAATACCAAGAAAGGCTAAGGCATTCGATTAAAACATGTACAATTCTGCATATTTTTAAGGCACTAATCCAATATAACATTGATCATAAACACCTGTGTACACAAGGCCCTTCTTTAACTGACGGACAAAAGAATAAATAAATAAATATTGGACAAACCCAATACTAATAGATTCTCCGTTTTTGAAACGCAAAAGAGAAGTACATTCACAAGTGGTCTCCAACTGTTGGATTCTATTGTACATCATTTCCTCACATGATAGTAAATAGGTAATATGGGTTTAGCTTTGATTTGGACCAGACGTGATTTATGTGTAGGGTAAAAAAAGCACCCAAAAACGTCTGCTTTTCATGACACAAGAATGCTACGTTGATTGTCTGTTCTGTTTGCTATGCCACCCTCAGTTTGAGAGTGTCATTGATTAAATAGAACAACACTGTGTGTGTGCGCGTGTGCGTGTGTGTGTGTGTGTGTGTGTGTGTGTGTGTGTGTGTGTGTGTGTGTGTGTGTGTGTGTGTGTGTGTGTGTGTGTGTGTGTGCGTGCGTGTGTGTGTGTGCGTGTGTGTGTGTGCGTTTGTGTGTGTGCGTGCATGCGTGCGTGCATGCGTGCGTGCGTGTGAGCGAGAGAGATTGTGTTTTCCCCAGGGTGAATGAATGACGTCACTGATCTGGGCATCAAGGTTACCTCACTCACTGCATGCAGACCATGAAAGGAAGAAGGGAGGATAAGCAGAGGGAAGGAAGGAAGAAAAAAGAGAGAATGAAGTGCACTGAGTATTCGCAGGAATACCTCCTTTTTTCTTTGCAGTGGATTAAAGAATAACATTACGCAAATACAATATGTTGCCTTGTCTCCTTAAACTCAAGGGCCAAACCTGTGGGGAGCTGTCACGCTTCTCTCTTACACACAAAACTGTTGACCATCACACATTTTGAATGGAAGATTTGGGACTCTTGAGCACATAATAAGCAATATATGAGTGTGCATACAGCTTTTCTCAGAGTTATGATGGAAATGCACCGCAGGAATCATGGGAGGGAGCCGTTCTAACGTCATCCTCAGCCGTGGAGCTGTTCTTCACAGGCTTTCGTCATCTATTAACTGCTTGCTTCCTGCCTTCCTGTGAATTTCTGCTTGTGTAACCCTGACAGACTTCAAATAGCTTCCCTCCTGTTGTCTGAGCTTTCACACAGGTGTGTCTGTGTGTGTGTACATGTGCAGCTTAAACTGCAAACATTTTTACTTAGTATTTCTTTGTTTTCAAGTAAAAAAAATCGAAACATCCGACAAGCCGCAAAGATGCAACTTAAGACGCAAAATTAACAAGATACTTCGATTTCTTTAAAGATAATTATAATATGTGACGAGGGAGGCGTGACGAGAGCCGTGCGAGGAAGAAACGAGGCCGGGACGCGATTGATAATGAGTGTCAGCTGGGCATCATTCCGGCCTCGTATCTCTCACGGAGGAGCGGAAGCATAAAAGGACGAACGGCAGGAGAATACGGAGAGAGAGGACCGGGCCCGGACATTAGTTAAGTTTTGTTTATGTTTGTGTGGCCGGCAGTCGTCCGTGAGGGGCTGTCGGCCTCTTTTAATGCTGTTTATTTATTTTTGATTAAATATGTTTAAATGTTTGCCGGTTCCCGCCTCCTTCCTTCCCTTCTATTGAACTATATTACATAATAATAATAATAATAAAATCTTATGTTGCTGCTTTTATAGCTCAAATGCAACTCAACAAATTTTACATATCAGAACATATTTTAAAGTTTATATTATTTTAAGTAAACTAACTAACAACTTTTCTTTTGTTTATAAACAAGTTCTTGTTCGATTTTTTAAAAATTGCCGATTGCCATATTAAAATATATTCCCTAAAACTAAGTTTTCAAACTGATTCACAACAGTAAGCTTATAACGTTGATTTCTACTGTAAGTTAAGTTGTCGTGTAATAATTTCACTGGAAAGTTTTATCTAAGATCAATTGACCCGTTAAAAAACGAGTATGTAAAGTAACTTGTAATTTTCTGTTTCAAACAGAGATGGTGATAGAGAGGCAAAAGTTACAGATTGCAGGATTAATATCCTGCACAATTTTGGCCTTCAGATAAATTTGCTTAAATGATGAACCAATCATGACAAAAACAGAGATCAAACAAATATGTTGTGCAGGGCAGAAAGGACATAGCTAACGATGCAGCAATATGGTTAAACTCTAATAAGAGTCATCAGACCTTTCGTAAATGTAATGTGGGAGGAAATGATTAAGAGGAAGAAGAACTGAGTGCTTCACAGTCTACAAAGAGAAGGAGAGATCGCAGCATGCAAAACTAAACCTCAGCCTCTCTCTCTCCTGTCATTCTCATGCCAGCTCTCAGGTACTGCAGTGCAGAGCTGGCAGAATGTTAAGCAACCAAATGATGGAAACAGATTAAATTAATGGGAACAAGGAGCAATAAAAAAATGAGTTTAGAGAACGTATGAAGGGTAAACAGGGCAATGTTATAGGAAAGAGTTTGTGAATGCTCAATAGTTGGTTAAAAAAAAAGTTAACCAACAATGAAAATTCTGCCATCAAGAAACCCTCCTCCTCCTTATGCTCAGCATTTCAAGACACATTGCATCAGATTTGGCATCAGTGACACCAAACGCATTGGACCGTGTGTGTCTCCTAAGTCTGAATCCACTAAGCACAAAGATTTGACAAATACGCCAGGAGGCAAAATTGTTTTGTGAAAAACAATTTGATCACCAAAATAACTATGTTATACTGGAACTAAAACTATTACAATATTTGTGTTGATTGAAATCAAATCAAATATTGGTCTATGAATTATTTGAAAATGAAAACTAGAAATGTTGCACTGAAATAGGTGAAATAGGTAGAAAAAAGTAAAAGTATAAATCAACATAGAATAGAATGACAAAACCATAAAACAAAATGTATGAAATTGTGTTATAACCTGAACCTATAACCTGAAATGAACATGAAAACAAATTTTAAAAAGCGGCTTTAAAATATCAATAAAACTACAGTAAAACTATAGTAAAAAATATAATAACTAACATGACATAAAATACTAATATGAAGATTTATAGGCCTATAATATAATACATTAATCTTATGAACCAATTTTATGATACTTTTATTTAAAAAATCCTGACTTTTAATCAGTTTAAACAATACATTTGGGGATAAATTATTACTTAAGCAAAAATGAAGTTGACAGCAAACTAAATGTATTTATTCATTTAAATATTGATTTGTTGAATTTCTACTCAGTTTCAGAGAAAATAATGATTTGTCTGTTACATTATAAACTGTCTGATGGACCAACAGAGAGCCTAAAGGGTTCGGTGTCCACACTACCCACAATCCTGATGTATTTACGATGATGTTTGCAGAGGTGAAAAACAACTGGCCAAGACATTGCTGCTCACAAAAGACCTTCTCAAAGGAAGATGTGATGCAGACTGAGATGGTGGATTGCTACACTGATGACCTTAGCTTGGACCCTGAACACACACACACACACACACACACACACACACACACACACACCGGTACAGATGGAGTCTTGGCGTATACAGGAAAGTGTGTCCATCTCCCTGCTCTCACCCACCCAATGACAGGATGTACCAGTGCTCCCAAGCCTTGAGCAAATGCTTCAGGGGTCACACAGGGGTTGACTAGAGAGTGCACTCCACCTCCAGCGAGCTTAACAACCGGCCTTTCCCACAGCAAACCGCACCCTTGAGTCTCCCTGTTCGTCTGATGTGGAGCCAGTGTTTGGTTTTCTCCAATGATGGTTTGGATGGGGATTTGAGAAGTCTTTCCTGGATTACACCAAAGGATGACTGCTACATACAGAAATCATTTTACAACTACTACCGGGCTTGAAACGAAATTATAATGTTAGCCTCGGCCACTATACATCCAGCAGTGTAAAGATGCATATAGCGGGCCTCTCTCATCTCCGTTGTCATGGGTTAATATATTTCCCTGAATACGTGTTTATAAGGCATAAACATGCAAACAGGATGATGCTGGCTATGTAACATCTTTATCTTCATAACCACCTAATCCAATAAGTGGCAGGCCAGTCTCCTGCCACACCAAACATCAACAAAGCTGTGCAGGTTTACAGGGAGTCTGTAGAAATGATTTAACAAAAGCAACATTATCGTTAAATGTAGAAAACCTCAACGATAATTTGGCGAAATATGCAGGGTGCTATTGTGCGAACTGAACATAATTAGCGCAGCAATTACAAAACGGCATGTGACTGAAATCTCAGGGCTGCTGCAGGATGTACTGCGAACATTCTGATTATTATAACTGTTCAATTGTGATGGTTGTTTAATGTGTATAGAGAATTCAGTTGCTTTATGTGAATCATCACTGAACCATAAAACTGTTCTAAAACCATGCATATTGTGGGGTAATACTTAAGTCGTTATTTACCACCACACGATTTAGTGATTGGGTTTTTTCCCTATACATTTAGCACAGCTTGGTACACAATATATAATGAGCAATGGTGCGCAAATTTTCTTGTTAATGCAGATAACAGAGCTCTTTGGAAATGGCTCTCGACCTGGGAGCCGTAATTGATTTGCAGCATATTGGAAAGTGAGTAATTAGAGCAGCTGCATTAAATGAGCTTCTGTAAATGGGTGAAACACAGAGCATTTACATAAGCCTGTTCACATTCCCTTTGTTCACAAAACAGTTAGTCTTATTGGTGGCGCTTCCAAGACCAGACTATTGCATTTTCAAAACCCCTACCGTTAAATATTAAGTATGCATGATACTTGAAGTTTGGTAAAAAAATGTTTTAAATAAAATTAGGATGTTTGCCTGCATGGTGGATAGGCAAAAAGATGTATTAAACCTATAAATCACAGAAAATTGTAGGTGAGAACTTTTAAATTGAGTATGTAACCATCTAGTAACCCTCCAACCAAATGGTTCCAAACCTCACATTCTCATCGGAAAACGTAAAAAAATGTATGTTCGTCCATTACGAATATCAGCCATAGATTAACTATAGTAACCATAGCATATACGAACTGTAGTCAAAAACATTTCTTACACTTTCACAATCACAATACCACTGTTAATGTTCCTTATGGATCTTATATACAAACGTAAGGCTCGTGAAACACGGAGCATTCGTTTAAAAAAAAGATGCGCTTGCGTGTGTGTCGCTTTAAAACCTGTTACAGTAAACGAGCTCTCATCGCGCGACCCCCCAGCGCTCTAGTTGCCATGGAAACATACGCCAGTATGTAAACCGCGTGCAACACAAGATGCTCTCGTGGCCCCTCCCTGTGAACAATCGGGCGAAACATCGCGTACAAAGTCAAGGGATAAAAAACCAGTTCGTCTTGCGCTGAAACCGGAGTGGTGAATACTTCCGAAAGGAATCTGTGACGTTCGGGTTTGTCGCGTGTCACCGGGAAACAGTTTGACATTAAATAAACATGTGTTTAAGGCTAAATAAATAATCGTATAAACAGTGTAATGACGCAGCTTTGCTTTGCTCGAACACAATTGACACATTGCAGCTCAACAAACATTTGAAGAGACATCAACTGCTTGTGTGTAAAGAAACACAGAAACGCACACGAGCGCTAATGATGTAGAAATGACAACAAGCTCATATGTAAAGTAGTAAATACTGTAATGAGTTTCCTTACATCAGTCCCCGCGAAACACGAGACGGGCGCTCGAGAGAAGAGTAAACAGGAAAAACAAACGCGATGATGTCCAAATCTGCAGGGTTATTTCCATACAGCTTTGGCTTTTTACGTGTCAGGAATCGGTTTCATAGAGATCACATGGCAGTGAGATGGTCTGCAGATGTCTGTGGTGTGTAATAGAAAGCGTCAGTGGGACTCACGTTGTTTCGTAAATCTTGCAGCGCTACACTCATCGTGCAGCATCGGCGCTCCGCACGGGACTATGCCATCATCCCTCGCGCCTGAAACAAACACGATCAATGAGAGTTAAGAGCATTTCTCGCGCATATCGATCAACACAAAGACTGACAGGAGATGCGTTACCCTATCGCTGAACGTCTTCAGAAAACGGCGCGCATGATGCTTTGATGTGCCACTGCCAAAGATCAGCACGTCTTCTTCTCTGTGTATTACAACATCGAAAGATGTCTGTGGGTGATAGATAGAGATCAGCCTGTGCGCTCTCTCGCTTTCTCTCTCTCTCTCGCTCTCTCTCGTTCCCCCGCCCCTTTCGAGCGCGTTCCCGCGTCGCCGGTTAGTGATTGACTGCGCGATCCCGTACCCCGTCTCGAACTCGTGCGCATCTGTGTGCGGGGCTGTCATAACAAGCATCAAGTGGGATAAGCGCTAGTACACTTTTAAAAATAGCTTTTTTAGATCAGTGGAGTGTGTTTGTTTCTCTCTTGTTTAATGCAAAGATGAAAGAAAAAAATGTTTTGCAGGTTCTTCGTGGCAGTGGGTTTCGACTGGTGGGGTGCAGGTGTGCTTTGACAGGGTCAACATGAACAAATCTATGCAACGTAGAAGCACGACTCACAACAAACCACATTAAATAGGACTTCACATGCCGCAAGAACAAACAGGGTTTGTCGTGACCACAGCGTGTTTTGTGTGGTGAGTTATCGGCTGCTGAGCCTATAAAACTTCAAAAGCCAAAAGTTGTCACTTTCTATTTTGTCTGTGTCATGTAGCCTTTCGTATTGTTGAGCAAATTATAGTAATAATAAGCAATTTCAATAATTGTTTCGAGATAATTCATATCAGAACAGTTGCAACAGGTTCTTCATGAAATGGCATCAGATTATAAAACTCTTTATTTCTGAAATCTGACATTTAAGAGTATATGAAGAGTTTGTTTCCAAAATGAGATAACTCCGTTTTTAAAACATTTATCATGTTTTTATTGTGTTAGTTAGCTGTTTTTTGTTTTGTTATTGTGGCTTAAATCAAAACAAACCAACTGCAGTTTGATTGATATTAATTGGAATGCACAGCATGATTTTTGAAGATGTTAAAAAACGGAGTTATCTCATCTAGGAAATAAACTCTTCATTTGAGAGTTCTTTCATAAGAACCTTTTCAAAAGGTTCCCGCATGCGGAACTCACTGGAGATCACAGCTGATTGAAAACATATGTTTTACATGAGTTAAGCTTGGATGGGGTTATGCAACAGATTTGAGCGGCTCTCTCTGTCTAGAAATGAGCGTAAACACCAGGCTGATATCTCTGCATCTTGGAGTACACCCAGCCCCTGCATCGCTTAAATTAAATGGCAGCTGCGTGAAGAGCTGCTGGCACAAAATCAGAAAATGCATAACACTCATTGGCTTGTACCCATAAGAAAGATACCAAAATTGCATTTGTTATTCCTCAGGTATAGCCACTAACTGAGTTTGTGACCGAGTTGATGGGGCTTCATTCTTGCTTTTTCAATCAATTGTACATTTTTGTGTACAAAATCTTTTAGTACATAATCTTAGTCATGTGTCAGTCACCATAGTGCTTTGAAAGGGGTGGAGTGAGCCGTTGGTTGCAATTCGCAACCTCACCACTAAATTTCATACACTGGACCTTTAAAATAGTTTTGTTTTCCTGGAAAACAATGTGTGGATGTATACACCACTTTGGAAGACGTTAACAATGCTGGTCCAGAAGCACTTACTGTTTCAGTTTGTTAACACTGCACAAACGTTTAGACAAAATGCAAGATGACAAAAAAAAAAGAAACCGGAAGTGTTGCTGGACCAGGGCTGGACATTGTGTGCCACACGTTTTTATTGCCTCTTTTTTTCTTAATCGCCAATAACACTAACATTGTCCCAGGCCCTGTGATGAGAATGGTCCACTACGTCCTCAGCCTACTTTCACCCAGCCCTATTTATTTTCAAAGTGATGGACCTGTCTAATACTATGAATTGTTTATTTTAAGTGTTGTTTTATTTTAAAAACGCATTTACTGGTTGGTTCACACCAAACAAAGTAAAGCAGCAACATTGAACACGCAGCTCAATTCGAATGCACTTTGTGATCGATAGCTGAAGGTTGTAACTCTTGGGTGTTTTCCATTAACTCCTGTACGCGTAATATAACTCGGCACTCAAATCCTATCTTCTTCATTCTCTCCCATTTGCCAGATGGGAAAGCAAGGTCACGGGACAGATATTTCTGCTGATAGCTCTGTCTGCTGTCATCCTCATATCTCACCTAGAACAAGACCAAGGCCTGCCAGGAACCCAACTTGATCTCATGCACACGCTCGCTAAAAGTAGATGTGCTGTTTGTTTGTCGAATTCAGTTCTCTTTAGAGCAAATGTGATAGAAATGTACTTTAAATCTAATAATACGACTGTAAATCGTATTATATTGTATTGTATTGTCATTGTGTTAAATGTCTGTACTAGAAGCTTCCAACACCAAAGAAAATTCCTTGTGTGTGCAAGCACACTTGGCAATAAAGCTCTTCTGATTCTGATTTAGTATTGTATTGTTCAGTTTCATGGCTGGAATAAAAAAAAGGTAGTCTCCATCTCCATTGTCATATTTTTATTATGTGTTTAAACCTAATGATCTTGGAGGATCTTGTAAAGTGAAGATGACTGAAAAGGACAGATATTCACATTTCTTGCTTAAATTTTCAAGCCTGTTCTGTTTATTCCCCTTGACAATTTCTCCTACTTATTTCTGGATGTCTCTCCGAGCCTATTCAATGATGGTTTTGTCTCTGCCTCCCAACAGAATTCTGTTCACCTACCCCCTCCTTTTCTCTTAGAAGGTCAGATTTTGCTTTTGGGTGAAATGTACAAGCTCTGCATGTGGCCTTGTCACATATTCAAAATAATATTTTGGGTTCAATGCAAGTTCAGCTGGATTGGCAGCACATGTGTTTACCACATAAAATAAGTTTGACTCACACCTCTGTTTAGGTTTGTTTATTTCAATAAATAATCAAGATCATGTGTCAATCGTGACAGTTTATTAGGCCTACAGCATGTTATTCAGGTCTCTATTCCTTCCGTGTCAAAAATGACAGTATCTGTATTTTTGAATCATTCTCATTCACCTTCCCTCACTGACCATTTTCATGTCCTGCACCCAAAAATATACATAGTACTCAAACTTGATCAAACTAATACTGGATATCAATGTCAAAGCGTCGATTGCAACAACACTGAATTATTACACAAATCACTGCAAGAACGAAATTCATGCAACTTAAATTGTACTCTGGAGCAAACTGGAGCAAAAGTGCCTTTTAACTCGAGACAGGAAATTAAGACAGATGTCGGTTTCTCAAAATTATTGTCTGAGAGACACACTTGCGTTTTGGGAGGAAAATGTTTTGTCATAAATCATGCTACATCGCTAACGCTAACACTTTACAATAAGTTTGTATTTGTTAACATTAGTTAATGCAACATATCACTGAACAATACTACTACAACATTTATTAATCTTAGTTTATGCTAATATCAGTATTTACTAAAACATTATTAAAATCAAATGTTGTAACCGTTTACATTTGTTATTGCATGAACTAACATGAACAATTGTATTGACATTAACTAACATTATCAAAGATTAATACATGCTGAAAATCCTCTTGTTATTTCACATTAGTTTGTGTTTACTAATGTTAAATTGTTAAAGTATCCCATGTGGCCCCGAGATTTGAGAATTTTCTGAAAAAAAATAAGTTATTGAGCACGTAAACGATTAGCATCCAAAACTGTCTCCCTACCTTACCCAGATTTAAAACTAAGCTGAGGTAGTGATTTATAATTTGAGCTGTCATGTACAATTTTGTGGGAAATGTCAGTTTAACATCATTTTTTAAAGAATAGCAAGTAAAGTCACCTATGTTTCAAATAAAGATGAATAGTCTGTCAACCGAGAGGCAAAAGTTATAGATTGCAGCTTTAAGTAAAAGTACAATATTTGCTGTAGCATATCGTCGCTGTCCATCTGAAACCTTGTATGTCCAAATTCGCTCTTTTTCGGGAAATGATCACATATGCCTACTTTTATACTTTTAATCATTAATATGCGATTAGCACTTTTTAATACTTTTTATTAAAACCCAGTGACAAACATAAAGGATGACTAATAATAATGATTTATGACAACAACAAAAAAATCGAGAAACATGGAGATAAGAGGTTTCAAAAGGACAGCAGTCATATGAGCTATTAAAGCCACATACTCATAAATGTCGAGCAGTAGAATTGAGAACAATTGTCATAATTGTCATATTTTTGTTAGTTTTGTTTAACTGTGTGTTTGAATATTAAAAAGAAAAGCAGGTCTTATACAATATCCTGCCTTTTTGAAGCTGCTCTTTATTACATTAGGCTGTTTACTAAACCAGACAGTGAGGTGGATGAATACATTGATCCTGCTGTCACTTCTTTGAATTCTACAGACTCATCCTTTTACTCGCAAGAAATTGGTTCTGTGGGCTTACAGCAAATTTATTACAGAGACAGCTGCCCAGAGCAACATGGGGTTAATAGCTTTATTCACACACACACTGGTTACAGGCAACTGAACAACTCTCCAATTCTTGTTTTTTCTTCTCAGGGGTTTGAATCAAGAAACTTTGGGTTATATGCAACTTTAGCCAGCCAGTATCCCTCACTGTACCACATGTATTCCTGATTCTCCCACCATAATGAAAGTGCAGCCATGCAGGACAGAATCTTGACTCAGATTGTGGTTTATAATGGATGTGCTGTTCAATTCTGCCACTGAATTGTGGCATTGCATGAATATATGAGTGTTTTGTCTTTACATCCATTTTGTTGAACAAATGTTTTCTTGATAAAACAGCTGCATGGGCACACATGGACAATACCCCAGATACATTGTGTTGGAAGGATGTTTTTCAGCTGTAAGAGTCTCATTTTCTACTGTGGTCATAGCATCACTTAATGAGATGGACTAAGGCGTTGTCATAGTTTTGCCATGGCAACTGTTTCCAGCCAGTTGAAGGCCAGCGATCCTTTCTTCCCGTGGAGAGAATGAGTGTGATGTGGGAGGAGTGGTGGGTGGAGAGAAACATCAGAGGAGAAAATAGACACAAGCGGTTTCTCAACTCACTGATTTATTTTTATCATTTCATTGTTTCAGTCTCTGTTAGTTTGATCGTTTCATTTACTATTTACATAGTAAACTGCACGTACTTGGAGCACTTCGTTATGATTTCTGAAGTGAAATAAAAAAGAATACCTTGGCTAACAGGACATGTTCCTGAATCAACATCTTTGCAGGTCAAACAATCAGATTCAGACTATAGATTATATAATAAGGTTAAGTTTAAAACTGGTGTTAAGGGTTTGAGCATCGTAACAACAAATGACACTGATCATCTTTTCAAAAGTTTACACACCGTTTCTCTTATTGTATCATTTGCTTCATATAGTGTGAAAACTGCATCTTAACATCATATATCATATTTATTTCATATAGAAGAATTAGATTTTTGAAGATCAGCAGATAATGGCTCACCAAGACAAACAAGAGACTCATAACAATTAAAGACCTTCACACCGCCACCTGGCTGTAGTAAAACACATGGATTTAAAGGGACAGTTCACCCAAGAATGAAATTTCCGGCAATCATGTACTCACCCTCAGATTGTTCCAAACCTGTATAAATTACTTTGTTCTGCTAAACACAATGGAAGATATTTGTAAGAATGTCAGTAACCAAACAGATCTCATCCCCCATTAACTCCCATCATATTTATATTCCCTATATGGTAGTAAATGCGGGGTGAGATGTGTTTGGTTACTGACCTTCTTCCAAATATCTTCCTGCGTTTTAGCACAACAAAGAAATTTATACAGGTTTGGAACAATCTGAGGGTGAGTAAATGAAGACAGGATTGTTATTTTTGGGTGAACTGTCCCTTTACACAGGTAAATATAGGACTTGTTAAATGTATTTGTGCCATATTTCCTTATGCCAGCTGGTGGCGCTTTAACTATAACTCGATGTTGACATGTAGATGTGTTTAGGTCAGGAATCTTATCAAACATGTAAAGTTTGGGGCAGATGGGGCTATGCATGCGTGACTTCCACGTTTCACGGTCAGAACCCAGTTTCCGCTTGGGGAGACTTAAAGCAGAGAAATGGAAAAATGATAAAATAATTACATTTAGAAGATGCTGTGCATTGCAGGACTCTGCTTTAAGTCTCCCCAACCGGAAACTGCCTAGGGTTCTTCCTGTGAAACGCGGAAGTCACGCATGCATAGAGCCCATTGGACAGTGTTTATGTAAGAACAACTTCCAACCCTGCTGAAAAAATAGAATCCTGCACAAACACAGTAATGGTTATAATGGGAACTGTATTAGCTTTAATGGAAATGATTATGGTGTCTCCTGGTATGTGATTCTGTTGGGGGTGTTATAGCAGATGAAGCCTGCGGGGTATTTTAATGGAAACCATTCGAATTTCTGTGGTGGTTTCTATTGAGTTTTCAGCAGGGAAGGCATTAAAAACTTGCATTAACATTTAGCTAACTGTTGCTAGCATGTTATTAGCATGTTGCTCGAAATGCATGACAGAAGGTCAAAACAACTTATCAAAACAATCACTTGAACAAGAGAAAAACCAGATGAAAAGATACCCGATAAAAGATATGAACAAGTTGTCAGTCATAATAAATGATCTAAAAACGATTATATAATTACACTATATTATATTTTACACTATATATTATATTTTTTCAATTCCAGAGTTTACAACTATTTACAACTACTAACTCCGTTGCACATAATGCCATATATATGTAAATTAATTCATATTTATTCATAATATTTCCAGTATCATCACTTCTTCTGCACACAGGATATCCCCTTTGAACAGGTGTGCATGACATCTGTAAATATGTAAATCCAAAGATGATGTTAATGTTTTTTGTATTTTATTATTTATTTTATTCTGTAAAATGGGCCTTTACATTTTATTATATTATATCTATAAATACTTATATACCCCATGTACTTTGCTGTAGTTTTGCAGCAGGTTTGCCAGCACATACTGTAGATTTAATTACTTTCCTATTAGTACTCTTTTCAATTTGAGTTAAACTTTACATTAACCTAAATCAAAACACTTTGACTTTTGAGATTCAAAATGAGCAAGAAGAGACTCATTACTGGCATTAGCAGCAACGCACTGCAAAAAAATGAACTTCTTCCTAAGCATTTTTGTTTAGTTTTTTATTAAAACTATTTAAAACTTATAACCTGTTCTTTAATTACCTTGAATTTGCATTACAAGAAAAGTGACCTAAGATATTTAGTCTTGTTTCATGAAAGAAAATATAAGAAATAGTTAAGTTTATTTTAAAATTGTAAATTAAATCTACAGTAAGTTACTGGCAAACCTGCTGCAAAACTACAGCAAAGTTTTACAGTGTACATATATTTTTTGGATTATTTTACACTGTAATTTTTATTATCATTTGTCTTGACAGTTTTGTGAATGTGTGTACTGGAAGCTTCTATCACCAAAGGAAATGTATTGTGTGTGCAAGCATACAGTACTTAAAATAAATTTTATAGTAAATAAAAATTACAAGGCAATAAAGCCCTGATTCTGATTCAAAGCACTTAAACACCTTTACAAAAAGACAATTTTATATGAAGCTATTTGAATTATTTGAAAAAAATTTGAATTAGGAAAGTAATTTGATAGAAAAGAATCTTCAAACATTAAAATAACAGCTGCTGTCAGACGTTTCCTCCCCCACAGTCTATTCACAAACAAGAATGACACACAATTATTTGCATTGCTGTTTTTGTTCTTTTATTAACTGCAAAAAAATGATATGCAAATAATGGTAAAAACATTCATTTGATTATAACTAAAGCTCACACGTCTCATAAAAATGTAAGGAAAAACAGACTAAACAAGTAAAAATTAAAAGTGAATTATTGCTTATTAGAAGATGCAAATGCTGATGCAAAACATAAAAATGCTTTTTTTATTCTCCAAGGACGTGCATTATTTCAGGTTTTCATACTTTTTGTGCTTTGCTCCTGGGCCTTCAAAAATTGGGGTTACATTTCTAAGAGGATGACCGATTGAAACAAGGCGCTCATCCAACAGCACCCCCATTTTCACCAGCACATCTTTAGGAATAGGCTGTGCGTGTCGTGACACGTACATCTCCTCCAGAGAAGAGGACATTGGAAAGCCAACATAATCAGAACACGAGGTGCCAGATAAACCAGGAGCACAAGTTACTGCAGTGCTGTAGAACAGTCCACCATGGTTAAGTGAACAGTAGAAAGGTGTCTTGCCAGTTTTAAGTGTAATCGAACACGTCCCCAGTAGATCATCGTCCCACCCGCTGTCCTTATCCCATACCTCTAGTTTCAACGTACTGAGCGTTGACAAAATTCTCTCTCCAAGGTTAAAGGAACGGCGCCATTTAGGAGAGTTATTATTCCATATTACTCCTGTACTATCTAGAGTTTTTTTGTTATTTTTAAGAACGACATAGCCATCAGTCTCATCCCAGTAATCTCCATGTAGATCTGATGCCCTGTCCACAACCACAGTTACCTGAGCAAATCCACGCTGTGCAGGGCAACAGTTCGGTTTCACCGCTGGGTTGTGATGGCAGCTGCATGAACAGGGTTCCTTGGAGTTTCTTGCGACTCCGATTTTGCACTGGGTAGAGCATTTCTTCAAAAGGGCCCTCTGCAGTATGTAGTGACTGATGGCACTGCGTAACTGTTTTCGCTTTGGGTTTCGGACCGGCAGCAACCAATGAAGGGGCGCCAATGAATAGGAAATAATATCTGGTTTTTCTGGCACAGACAAGAGCCACTGTTTGTAAGTGCCGGGGTCATTACGGGATGAGAAGAGAAGAGAGGGGTCTTCGGTATGACCACCGGTGATCGTCATTAACCTTTTTGAAACAAAAGGAAGAAATGACTTTTTATTATGAACTACTGTATTGCATTTCAAATTGCTGTCATAGCACAAACCTGTCACTAAATTCATGAGCAAAACTGTGGTGGTTGAGCTTTTTGTCTTTCATCTGTTTACACTGACGGAATGCAGCGCTTACACCGGCCGGCCCCACACTTGCGGAAGCCTCCACACCCAGACACGTTTTGACGTCATCTGCACTAATGTCCTTTAGACTAGCCATGCATTCTTTCACACTGGTCACGGACTGTACAGCACCACCCAGTTTGACCTACGGAGAAAAGACAGTTTGTCAGAAGCAAAAATATGCTTCGGGGTCTTTAGATGGATTGCTTTTTTGCGCTACCTGTGTAATGTAATGAGTGCCAAACTTTTCAACAAGCGACCAGTAGTTTGTTTTGGTTTGCTCGTTATACATCTCTGGGAGGCTTGAAAATTCATGACTCAATTCGTGATGAACAGAAGATTTGATGGAGGTCCTATAGCTGTGGATCATAGTGTATAGTGGTAAACACTCAAAACACACATATACCGTCAGTATATTAATGGTTATTGTCTGCTGATTATACAGTATATTATTACATTATATACATATATTGGAACCGAGTGCTTATATTTTTCAATATAGTAAATAAAAAGCAGCAATTCTTTATGTGTTATTATATATATTTTAAAATACGTTAAATTATTTAATATAATATATAGGAAAATGTAGCCACAGAAAAAGATTTCCTAGATGTAGTGTGGTCATTCCAGTCGAGTTGAATTTCAACAAAATCAAACCTCACAGCAATGTGAAAGACGGACAGCATGACAAGACACATGAAAACTGTGTTAAAAATCAAAACCTTTCCTAAACCCATGTAGAAATATGACTGTTGTATTGCTTAAAAGTGAATATGAAATTCTTTGCAGTATTTGAGGTCTGAAAAAATAATCAAAATAAAAAAACGTCAAAAACTTCGTTTTAGAGAGAAAATGGTGCTGAATGATTTGCACATGGTTTGTTGTAAAGCGTGTTAAAAACACCACATAGACATAGACAACTTAAAAACCACAGGAGAGACTTTAAATGTGTTACATAAACTATACATTGAAAACATTTTTCTGCGTAGACTGTGTACAATATACTGTATATTATGTGTATAGGGAGTACATACAGTATCTCTTTAATTTTGTGCATCTTTTGTATATCTTTTACTGGCAATACATGACTACGCTGTTATATTTGTGTAGTAACACACATGTATTCAATTTGTTTTTGACAGTTGCCAGAATCATGACATGCATCACATAGCCAATTACAAAAATGTTGTCCTACCTGTAGTTTTCACAGGACACCGACTGTTTAACGAAGCTGAACTTGTCCCGCTTGGTCTTAGCCATGGAATACTCAGCGAGTTTGGAGTTTGTGCCCGTCACCATCACCGATGCTCTCTTTGAAAAGTCACCTACTGACAGGCCAGCCTTCCAGTCGTTCTCTACAGCGGAAGAGCTAGAACTCACCAGGGACTCACTGGAGTCATAAACAGTGCTGGACAATGACATACGGCATTTCTGGATGGCCCGCCAGTTAACCACCGCCATTGGAAGCTTCTGCTTTTTGCCCTGCATGAACGGGTTTTTGCACAGGTAACACGTGTTGTTCTCACGCTCCCATTTGCTCATGTCAATGGCATAAGCCCCTAGACGTTTCATTTTAGTAATGTCGAAGCCTTCCCCAGCCAAATCAGACCCTGGTACAAAATCCGCATCTTGACATTGGGCTGCTTTGGCCCGAAAGCACGCTGGGCTGGTCAAAGAAGGAAGGGACAGTAGAAGCCAAACGCACAGGGGGACTGCGGGGATCATTGTGAGTTTGGACGTGTGGTATTATTATTCAGCTGTGATAAACAGAAATATTATGACAAGATAAGAAACAAAGTAACTGTTACGTTGCCAAATTAACAGCATTTTGGCACCATGAAACACTCAAAAAAGTCGATTTTTTAATGCTTTGATTTGAAGGTTTTATTTTTTTACTTACCTGTAAGAGCTTTTCAGAATGTCTATCACAACGTAAGCCTCGTGAATGGAGCATGCAGATAAAGAGATGATGTTGTGTGCTGTGCCTTTATTTATAGTTACATGTCCAACCAATGCAACAGATAAACAAACATTAACACTTAAGTAGTCTTTGATGCATTCTGTGTGAACAAAAGGTGTAAAAGGCTTAAAGGTGTGAACCGCTCTGCATCACATTGTGTCAAACAAAACAAGATTAAAATTTTCATATAGATTACAGTGCCCTCCACTAATATTGGCCACCTTGGTATGTATGAGCAAAGACGGCTGTGAATAAATATCTTTATTGTTTAATCTTTTAATATTTCGCAAAAAATGGCTCTCATTGAAAGAATTTAATTGCAAACACAACACAGTTTTATCAAAACATACACTCTTTATGTGTGCACCCCAATTGGCACCCTTATGAATTCATAAGAGCAAAATATTTTTAAAGGACACCTTGGTGACTAGGAACAGGAAATTGTTCAACCACTTCCTGTTTCATAGGATTATAAATATGAGCTAACACATAGGCCAAACTCTCTTAGGTAAAGGTTAAGACCGAAGAACTAGCTGTGACATGCGGCAAAAAGTTGTTTACCAAGGGTGCCAATATTAATGGAGGGCACTGGTGCTATAATGACACAATATTTCAAGTTTTTATTCATCTGTGCTTCTATTATTTCAAGTTTTCATTCATTTCTGGGCCTTCGAAAATATGATATCTGGTATGGACAAGAGTCACTGTTTGCAAGCACTGGTGTCATTACAAGATGAGAGAAGAAAAGCAGAGTTTTCGGTATGACTACCAGCGACCTTAAACAAACCTTTTTAAAGGAAAAAGGAAGAGAGTACTCTTTATAATAAACAACTGTATATTTGCATTTCAGAATGCCAGTATTGAAAAATAAAGCTACAAACTACAAAATCAAAGTGACTGTTACTTGGCAGAATAGCAATACGTCTGTGCTGTTAGCACTGAAGCATCATAAAAACACTGTCAACAATGTTTTAATGCTTTTATCTGTCTTCAATTCACAATGTACAATAAGAATCGTGAATTAAAGATTTTTTTCAGTTACTGAAAAAAAATTTTTTTTGTTTGTTTTATTCGAAGGAAGAGTCGATTTTAATATTAGTCCATTTTGTGCATATTGAATTAAAACAGCCTAAATATGCTGTTAACAAAGATATTTCTGTCGATACTCAAAAGGAGTACTCTGAACAAACCATTTTACAACCAAGTGTTTAAATATATCCATGCACTGCAGAAAGTGTAGTTATGTGTTTCATATTTCATATTATGTCTATAATAATCTAATATAAAAGAGCCCCATGAATGCAACATGGAGATAAAAAGATTTTGCATGCTAACTAACTTGTAATTAGTTAAATGTTAATGGAAAGATAAATAAAACATCAACACTTAAACTGTCGCCAACTGATATGTGTGAAGAATAAGTGTGTTAAAATGAAAAAGTGTGTTAAAGGCTCCAAGGTGTGAAAAGTGCATCATGACGTGGTAAATGTGGTGTCAAATAAAACAAGGACTGACATTTGTATACTCAACAATGCGAAGCAGTTCATCATCACCATCATACACTGACAAAGACATCTACAGAATTCTATACAGATCGTAATGAGTTAGGAAAGTAATTGATGAAAAACATGAAATAATGGAACCCATAAGAACTCCAATGATCGGTCCTTCACCAAACCCATCATAAAGGTAGTTTTTAGCATCACAGGGCATTCACACCAGCAGAATACTCCTATACTCCCCTCTGTGGTTTTTAGCCTTATAAATAACCTGAAGGTGAAACATGTCTTTGCATTGGCCTGATGTCAAAAAACATGTGACAAACAAATTGCTGTCCTGTCAATTATTCAGCTGTCCCAGTATTAAAAGATCTATTATTCAAGAGCAGGCAACGGCTGACTGAAAGAGCTGTAAATTAGTCTCGCAAATCAAATACGCTTGCCCTTGTATCACAAAGACGAGAGAGAAGTTTTGTTTATTCATTAAATCACCCCTCATTGAATAAAGCACCTGAAGCGCTTTGATCTAAACACGTACATCAGCACCTTGTGGTAACAAGAGTTAGCGATGTCACTAACCTCCCACAGTAAACTAAAAGTATGTGTGATATTGCTCCGAACGCTTTAGATTTTGTCTTAAAACATTTCAACTGAAAAGCAATATTTGATTGAAAAGCACTAGGGTGGATGACACGGGAGTCGGAACCATTGTATGTGGGTGGGGTGGGGTGGGACAGGACCCACCCACTTTTTAAGACAAATGGTATTGGACCCATTCACTTATTTAGCGCATATGTCATTCACTTTTCAGAGCGCAGCAGTCAAATCCATTCCACTTGAAAAATGCCTAATTAGTGAAACTCCATTCCGTGTTTTAGCTACAGCCTTGACTTCCACACTGCTGCTTCCTAAAATCCATTCCACTTGACTCATTTAGAGTCCATATAAATTAAACTCCAGGGAAAACAAAGTAATGTTGTACAGTATACATTATACAATAATAATAGAGTATAAATGATTATATTTATTAAAATTATTAAATGGATCCCAACTAATTGGGACAATAAAGATCTCCCTACAGCCTAACCCCTGTTTTTTATATACTGTACTGTACATACAGTATATATATATTTTTTTCTTCTTCTTGTTATGATCTGATATGTAATGTGAAATGTAAAATAAAATTCGGCAAAAGGCAGATTCAAACTTGCGTTGATAGCATCAAAATTACTTTGAAATTAGACATCACACGTCTTTCTCACTACACCACTGAAAATGCTGGTAAAGTGGCATCGTTTATACACTCTACTGTACATTTTTTTGTGCTTTCTACACATATGGTGGACGAAAAGCATATTAAAACTCGGAAGGAAAACGTATAAGATGAGCCCTAAATTGGCATACCTAAAGACCTGTGCTTAAAGTCTTGTTGACACTTGATATTGTATTTAAACGTCCAGTGTATGAAATTTAGCAGCATCTAGCGGTGAGGTTGCGAATCGCAACCAACAGCTCACTCCACCCCTCCCATTCGAAGCACTATGGTGGCTGACACAGGACTAAGATGTCGTCACGTTTTCATTTCTTTGCTGAAGGAGATAAAGTATTTACGAAACGGGCTCTGTAGAGCAGTTTGTCCGTTTAGGGCCACTGTAGAAACAACATGGAGAATTCGGTGTATGTAGATAAAAATAGCTCATTCTGAGGTAATAAAAACACAACGCTTCATTATGTAAGGTCTTTATAGTGATGTATATTATATTGCATTTCTGTCAAAAGACCAGAGGTGTAAAGAGTACCTGAAAACCATACTTAAGTAAAAGTACAGATACCTTGCAGTGAAAATTACTTCATTACAAGTTACAAGTCACCAATTTCAAAACAACTTGAGTAAAAGTCTTCGAGTATCTGATTTGAACAGTACTTGAGTATTTTACTCATACTGAATGTAGGCTCAAAGCAGCACTAGTCCTCAACACTTAAGAGACACATCAGTGAAAAACTAGAAACAGTTGATTTGTGAGGTGAGCAATCGCATTTATTTTCTTAAATCATAATAAGACTGAACACCTCAAAATTGCAACAAATCATGGTCGACACCATAACCTACGTCATTACAAACACCCTAAGTCTCATTTAAGCTCAAGTGCTCATAAGTAAACCAAAGTCCTTCAAAAAGGTCTCTTCAATATAACAGATAAATAAAATAATGTTAAGTAAAATTAAAAAGTCAAAGCCTTTTTGCACTGGACATGCTGGTTTGGGCCTCATCGCCAGCTGCAGTCATGTCCTCATTTCACATACACTGTTAGCCCTTACCTGCCATTTCTACAGTAATATATTGGCAACACTGTTGCCAGCTAGTTACTGTAGGTGTTTTACAGTAAACTACTGCAATGGCTGTTTGAAGATACATTATTAAAGAATCTATTAACGCACTTAAGTCACACAGTCTTAGATGAACAAGTGTAAATAACAGATGAACACAATAAATCTGTCAAGATTTCACCAGAGGAGAATTAAACACAAACATCAATAACATCTTCACATATTACAGACACCACTTTCACTTTATTTCTGTCATCTGTGTAAGATCTTATTGAGATTTAACTCGAGTTCATAGTGGTTCAATTATGTTTTAAGTCACCATTATGGCGATCAGTGTTTGCTTTGGTTGGACTCTTTGACTTTCTTGTAGCTTTAAAATGTACACTTATACAATAACACTGAAAGGGACTTTACAGGAACCGCAACTTTATGTTTGCTTAGTAACTGAAGATACATCTGAAAGAATTCAATCATTAAATAATAATAATATAGCATTTAAGATTTATTAAGATATGTTTGGTAAAGTGATTACATGTTATAATGGAAAGATCTCTGTCAGAAAATCTTTCTTTGCAATTGAGACACAGTTAGACACTTGACATACAAACCTCATCAATGGTGACAAACAATCATGAATGAGTTTTGTACTATGTACCCAGCATGCATTGCAGCATGAAGCTGTTCAGTTGATTGTCACCATTGTTGAGATTCATATGTGGATTGTTCATTTCTCTGTGTCCGACTCATTCTATAGGTTAATATTTTGTCTATATAGTGTGAGAGCACTTTTGAAAATTGAAATACTATACATTCTTTTTACTGGTTTACATCACTTCATGGCAATAGTCCCACCACATGGTCAAATTTTGAGCAAACATGTTTAGAGCACATTTAGGAAGAGTTAGTTTTTAAAATAAGAGCTATAGATGTGTGACCTACAGTAACTAGCTGGCAACAGTGTTGCCAATATATTACTGTAGAAATAGCGGGTAAGGGCTAACCATGTATAAACCGCCAGCGATTGACATCTACCTGATACTGCACTCATATTCATATAATGAAGACATGTTGACAAGTTTTTGTAAGTTAGAGCAAAATCCACAAGATTGTAGATTTGTAAATTGCCCTGTAAATAGCAATATTAATTATAAGATAGGTGCCATGCAAAATGTAATGTGTAACTGCATTAGTCATTACAAATGTAGTGGAGTAAAGAGTACATATACTTGTTCAAAAATGTAGTTAAGTAGAGAGTAAAAGTTGCTAATATCTTTAATACTCAGTACAACTACAAAGTAGCCAAAAAGATACTTAAGTAAAGTAACTAAGTACATTTACTCCAATACTTTACACCACTGCAAAAGACCCTCCAAAAAATGACACACTGGACCTTTAAGAACCGTAACTTGAACGGACAGTGTTTTTATTGGAGAAGTTCTAGCATCAAGCTCTTTATCTGTGAGTGAGAGCTTGTGTCAGGGAGAGGGGCAGCTTGTTGACTCCGCGCTCGTGCCAGCACACATCAAACAGCGGGAACACTTTTCCCTGCAGCTCGGCTTGATACGAGTAGATAAATCCAAGCTCATCCTCGCTGTCCGCATTATAGAAAGTGATCTGTCCGCTCTCGTAGTCCAGAAAAACTCCTAAACGCTGCGGGTGGGTGCTGAGGGGCAGAACTACCCGTGGAGTGGTGAAAGCCTCGTACAAGCGGCCTTCCCTCAGGCCCATCAGCCACACTCCGTTCTCTGGGCTTTTGAAGAGTTTGCCTTTACGTGACGCGGTTCCTTTGATCAGTCCGATCCGCCATTTGGGTTTGGCGCCCACCTGGACTTCCCAGTAGTGTTTGCCGGAGGAGAAGCCCCGAGAGGCGAGCACGCAGTAGCTGTAGCTGAAACGCTCGGGATTATTGGGCAGGCGATTGAGGAGGATGCCACACTCAACCTTGGTGCTGTCTTTACTGAGATGCAGCATAGGGTGGGCTGTCAAGGGGTCGAACTTCAAATGCTCTGGTGCTAGAGGAACAGACTATATATGAATACAGGATAAATATAAAATAATGGCTATACAGTGCTTAACAAATTTATGAGACCAGCACAGCTGACATAAACTTAACAGTATTGGTGATTAACAAATCATTTTTTATGTCCAGGGTATAAAGTTTAGCGGCATCTAGTGGTGAGGTTGCAAATTACAATCAAATTCTCACTCCACCGCTAACACCTCCCTTTCGAAGCACTACGGTGGCTGACACAGGACTAAGATGTCGTCACATTTTTGCTTCTTTGCCGAAGGAGATAACGTATCTACGAAACGTGCTCTGTACGGCAGTTTGTCCGTTTAGGGCCACTGTAGAAACAACATGTAAGGTGACCTGCGGTGTATGTAGATAGTTCATTTTAAGGTAATAAAAACATAACGCTTCATTATGTACGGACTTTATACACCTCTGAAGATATAGTTATCTATTGTGTTGGTTTTCTGAACCAAAATAATAGAGTGAATATATAACTCTTTGTGTTTATTATATATGACACCAGCCATTGTCATTCATTTGTTAAAGTATACAGTAAATTCTGTATAAATCCAGGATACGATGTGTATACTGAAGGTCTGTTTGCCCTTCTATCAATCAATATTAAAATGGTTTCATTCTTTCTTATGCTTATTTCTTTGCCTGTACAATTGAATGGCAAAGAAACATTGATTGGCCTGCCAAGTGAAATGAAACTCCAATCTTAATATTTTATTAGCATTCTCCTCAGGCAATAGTTCAGTGGGAGCACTTTTACTCTACCATTTAGATTGAATTAAACGCTTCCCACTGATGTAGCTGTCACAGCAGCATGTACTCTACAACCACCCTGAAAACACATGAGCTTTTCTCCAAACCTCACTGTGCTTAAGCTCTCAACAACTACATTTACACATATCGTCGCTGTCTTTCAGAAACCTTGTATGTCCAAATTCACAGTTTTTCAGGAAATGGAAAAAACATTTAAATTATTTTTAAATGACTTTTTAAATTATTACATATTGTCAACGTTGACAAGCAATTTTTAATGCTTTTTATTGGTTTGATATTTGCAAAACCCAGTGACAAACATAAAGAGTGACTAATAATAATGATTTATGACAAAAAATAAAAGGGGGTTTCAGAAGGACAGAAGCGATATACTCTACATTTTTACTACAGTATATATCTATAGGTCCTTGCTGAAGTAAAAGTCATGTTATTTGCTTCTGCTTCCTTCTTAGAAATAAACTTAAAAGTAAGACCAACATTGGTCCCAGAAGTAACGCGAAACTGCTTTTAAGGTGTAGTTAATGTTAAAGGAGCAGTATGTAATAATTTTACTGTATTGAATCAAAACAATACCTAAATATTTTCGTAGACATTTAGGAAACATGCTAAGTTCATACATTGGTTTGTCCAAGAAACAATGCTATAGCCAGTTATTCCACTCTGAAATGTGCGTTCCGTGCCTCAATGTCTGTTTTAGTTTTGGTCCGTGTGACCCCGCCCACTGATGATTTACCCACTAGTTTATTTCGACAGCTCGGTTGCCAGTTGGCGACAAACACAGCGTATAGCAGCAAACAACGATCTGGGTCAGAGCAGATTCCACCCTTTCCTGTACTATTACGTTGCAAACTTAGAAATAATTACTATATTATTTTACAACTTATGAGGAGTAATATACAATTTTATTACAGTTATTTAAACGAGACAGCAATGGCCCGTAAATTCGACCTCCAGAGGACGCAAGCTCTGAAACGAGCTGCTGATTGAGTTATATTTGCAAACAACAAAACCACTGCAAACTTATAAATGATCAAATAAACTTAGTGTAAGAGATTATGCCTTCCATTACACTTGTAAGTGTCTGGCAACGCCTGTGAGCAGCGAGTCTGAAAAAGAGGAGGGGCGGGGGGAACTCTGAATTTGGACTGCGATACCAAGCTCAACCGCTAGTTGTCAATGTTACATACGGCTCCTTTAAAAAGAATATATCAGTTAGCGATGGTATTAACTAACATAACCAAATGTTAATATTGCCTTATTATAGTTCATTTAGCTAATATATTTACTAATGATGTATTTATCTATTCAATCTTATTGTAACGTGTTAGTACCGTCCAAAGATGTTGTTCAAAGATATTCAGTAGTGTTATCGGTATGTAAGAAAAGTTTTACCGGGCAGGACTCTCCTGTGAAGTCGTTTCCACACATACATTTTAATATCATTGTGGCTGAATCCAGGATTAAATTGGATGGAGCTGTATATTTTCTCATCTCTTTGCTCCCTCTGCTGGCCTTCACGCAATCTGCACAGCAATAGAAACCGATAAAGCCACACCACACCAAAAACCAGACATTGTGTTGTCTGAGGATAATATTGCACACTGCATCTAACTCTAAATTTGTACAAAAAAACAACAACAGTCAACATCCACTTTTTATTCATTTAAAACCTTTTTTTTTCCAAAAAATAGTTTCTTACCTTGGAGCAATGGATCCATATTTCTGTAAGAAAATGAACTTTAATTGAGGCAAAGATTCTGATATGTTTAATACAATGCAATTATTATTATTTAAAAAAAATTACATAATTATTTAAGTACATACATCAAAATGATTTTCTGTGTTTCTGAATTTACTATTTATAGCTATGTGTTTAGGTAAAATTATCATTGTTGTTTAATTCTGTGAGCTACTAACAATATTTCTCCCAAATTTGAAATAAAAATTTCTGTTTGCATTTATTTGCAGAAAATGAAAACTGGAGAAACAGGTGAAAATAACAGAAAAGATGCTCTGTATTTTTTCAGACCTCAAATACTGCAAAGAAAAGAAGTTCATATTCACTTTTAAGCAATTTATACAACAGCAGTACTTCTACATGTAAACTATTTTTTACGTGATAACCTTGATTTTTATCTCAGTTTTCATGCGTCTTGTCATGTTGTCAGTCTTTCACGTTGCTGTTTGATGACTTTGTCACTCCTGAGAAGTTCAACAGACTGGACTGGAATTCAAAATTTGGAATGGACTCTTACTTTTATTTTTTTTTGCGGCTGTATAGGACAAACTCATATAAACAATGGACCTAACCCTATAACTTTTATCGTTTTTTAAGGTTTTGCTTTTGTTTATACATTGGTCTTAAAAAGAGATTTCAAGTGACATATATGCATGTGCACCATATGCACCAGACACCCAAACCATTTTGGGCAACTACATTAAATGATTAAATCTGCTTTTTTTTGTCATGTGTATGTCAGTCATTAAGGTTTGGTGTCGCCTTGTTTTCACAAAAGGTTGTATGTGTTCAATGAACTATTTTCTTGGAAATTATTATATAGAAATTTTAAACCGTTTTTTGTAGTAAAGATTACAGGTAAAGTATGTGTCTACAGACATTGATTTGTAACTATAACTCAACCCTGAGAAACAGTGAGTGTAGTAAAGTCTGACTCACAGCGATGAACTCCAGATGGCCGTCATTGCTCAGAGCATCTAGTGTGGCCTCAGCAGACTGGATCTTGGCCAGCAGTTGGCTCACGTGTTCAGCCTGTCTCTGGATGGAGGAGATAAGGGTGGAGGCAGCGTTTTCCACCTTCTCCATGAAACCTGCCTCCTCCAGCTCCAAACAGCGGCGGAGCTCTCCAAACTCCTTCCGCACCACCCACTTTAACACATCTGATTCATTCTACACAATGACAATGTTTTCTTAATGTCATGTGGTTAAAGGTACAAATCTTATGGGAAGTTGGAAACTGAGACTGAATCTTAACCACCACAACAGACTTATACCTGCATACTTTGTACGAAAATATCCAGAACACATGAAAAGTTACTTTAATGGTTTTAAAGATAAATAACAGGAATGGTTTAAATCAGGACGCCTCATGTAAAGTTTTGACAGTGACGACTCACGGTGATGCGAGATTTATTAAAGTCCATTTTACAGATCTGCTCCTCAAGCTTCCTCCTCTGAGTCTGAAACTCAGTCATCAAACATGAGATGTCCTCCTGACAAAAATGACCAGAAATATAGTTTTACTTTATGGCATTTGTAATAAAACCATAGTAATTAAAATATAGCCATGGGTAAACTAGGCTACTGTACAAATGGTAATCCATCCATCCATCAAAAACATGATTATTCTTACTGAAATAAACCATGATTCATTCAAAAATCTGATTTGATGAAATGCCATTGGAACATTTCTGCAAACTTTACATTGAAGATGTTCAAATAGCTTTGATTTATTTTAGATTTTTCCAGTCAAGTCCTACAAAGCTACATTAGTGTTAATCCACAGTGGTCAGATTTCTACAATTTACTACAGTACTTTAGTAAATACTACACTCAATTTTTATGTGAGTTGCACCTCTATTCTCACCTTCATGCTGCTGTAGACGCTGTTAATGGGCGTGACCTTGTGCGCCCGGTGCGCCCCGATACTCCCGCACAGCCCGCAGATGAGCGCCCGGTCGTCCTCACAGTAAAGACTGAGCGGGTTGTTGTGTTGAGCGCAGATCTCCAACGGGCCCTCATCGGGTGTGTTCAGGCTCCGAACGGCGTCTACGATACGAGCCAGCGCTACATTGGGCGGAGGACAGTCTGCGTCCACTGCGCAGCGGCACACGGGACACTGCAGCTGCCCGAGCGGGTTCACGCTTATAGCGCGCACGCACCCGCGGCAGTACGAGTGACCGCACTGGAGGATCAGAGGCTCGGTAAAGATCTCCAGACACACGGGGCAACGGAGCTGATCTTCCAGAGACTCCACACTCCAGCGCCGGTCCATCAACGCAGAAGAAAATAGCCTAGTTCATTTCTAAACAATACAAAGTATAGAATCATTTAAATACACAAAAACAAATATAAAGAGTTTATAAAATACATATAAAAGAATATTTGAGTAGTTTCTATTTTGAATTTAAACACAAAAGTTGCCTTTTAACAATTTTTGTCATTAAAATTACTTATGGTCAAAAAGCTTGCCTCACTTTGTAATTGTAACAAAAACATTAACACTGTAAAAAACTGTTGGTTCAACAAAAACAAACAAACAAAAAGTTACCTGGTTGTCTTAAACTTTTGAGTTAATTCTACTTAAAAATATTAGTCAACTCAACGAGAAAGTCATTGATTGAATTAACTTACAATTTGCAGGTAACCATTTAAAAAAAAACAACATTTTTTTACAGTGTTGGAATAGTTTAAACGTTCTAAATTATTCAGCAAAAATGTTACCTTCTAATGATTCTTGTCCTTCAATTCAGTTAATAATGATCAAACAACTCAATGGTTTCTCATTGTAACAGTGCAAGTGTTAGTTCTTGGCACAGACGTTTTTCTACCTGTGGAACAGGCGTGTCCTACTTCACTCTATTTGACTCTCTGTTGAGGGTTTTTTGTAACTGGCCACAATTTTCCATTTGCAATAAAACCTATTACAGAAATCATAATGTACTTAATAGTTGTTATGGCAATTGTATTGGTTTTAATGGAAACCATAATGGTCTCTGATGGTTTTTACTGGGCATGTGTTGGCTTCTATTAGTGGGATGTTATTCGGCTGATGGGAACCAGTGGAACACCAAAAAGCCCAACACTGTACATAAAGGAATTTTGTAATGGTTTTAATGGTAAACAGCAAATGGTTCATAATGGTATTTATAATGGAAACCATTAGATTCACCATCTTCACTGTAAAACCTCACATAACAGTTGAATGCAGCGGCGGACACAGCTTTGAAAAACATCTCTATGGCTTCATGTAGCAGGTCTGAGATCAGTTATCAGAGGTCACCTTCAGTGTAAGAGCTTGTTTATCAACACACTCTCTAAAGGCACTTGATCAGGCCACTTCTCTCTCACAAGGTTTGACCTCAAGCGTTAATGCTTCTGTTATCAAGAACAGATGAGATAACAATCCTCATGAAAGCAAATGAAAAGTCACAAGGATCTCTGAATGATATCACATGTTGCTTGTTTGCACCTTGTAGAGTGTGATGTTGTTTCTCTCCCAGATTGGCTAGAAGTAAAAACACAAAACCATTATAGATGGAACGTGGAAAATTGTTTGTGCAGAAGCTAGTTTGTAAAAGAAGTGTGTTACTGTCTGACAGCAGTTGAAACAACTTGCTGTTCGTGCTGTCGGTGCGGTACAAACGTATATGAATCTTTTATTATTATTTTGTGAACTTTACTGAACTAGATGTTGTGTAAAATGTATAGGTTTGTAAGTCTTGATTCATAAACATGGTCTTGGTCTGCATGGTTCTTGGTCATAGTTCACGGTTTCGTTGTTCAACTTCCAGCATATTTTAGTGCTTTATCAAAAAAAAAAACATTATAAATGAGACTGTAATATTTTTAATTGGTGATAACGGTGGCAAAATTCGACATTTTCCCTATCTGAATCCAATTTTTCTCTTTAAAATGAAAAACCTGGTCCTCTTACAGTAGTGACCTAAAAAGATTTCCAACACTGCCATTTATTAAAACATAAAGATGCATTTACAAGGACAAAAAATCAAGAGAATGATTGCTGTAGTCAAAAAACAAGAGAGGATCAACCAAATACGTATACAGCAACTGATTCAATTACCTTTATTTCTTTAAGCTTCTTGTTTCTTATACATTGTGTTTTCTATATTAAAATTCATTCTCTGATAGGCTGTAATTTGTCTCTCTGCCACGTAATCTTTAAAAAACTCCTTTTGTTATTTTTGTAAGTTGTTTTTTTCCTTATTTTGTAGCGTACACCTCACATTTTCATGGGTTAATTTAACCTCAGGGGGTATTAAAAGCAAATATTGTACAAATATGCTCTACAGACATCATTTTTGGACTGGGGTTTAGCCTGAAATGCCTTTAAACGATCAAGAAGTCCCGGTCATTTAGACTATATCCACTAGAGGGCAATATCAGCGCGTGTTTCTATCAGTATAACATTACCTACAGGTGTTAGTAATGCACAATGCTGTGAAAACAAATGACTAAAAACTATACAGTGCTAAATATCTATTTTGTGGGTTACATTCTGTGATGTTTGATTACATGTAATTTATGATAAATTCTATAGCTCATAAATGTAAAAAACCGTGGTCCTCTGGCGCCATCTGGCGGCTTGCAGTTTGACAACCACTAGCAAAAACAATAGTTGCAATAAACTAAATGTGCAAACGCATTGCATTACAACAAATATTTTGTGGTATAGAATTATCATTAATATGGTACAATATTTTTATTGTTACAGCAGCTTTTAGTAATAAAGTGTCGTAATGTTTTAAAATGTATTTGAGTATTTTTATTTTACATTTCATATGAACAATTTAGACACAATTGTTCTTGTGAGAATACACCTTTAAATAACTGGTCACTTAGCATTGTAAACTAAAATGTAAAAATAAAATTGGTTATAACGTTTGGCCGTCTTTAATTATTTACAATGTACATGTAAACAGTCTCCTGGCAATCTGACAGGTATAAAAGAAACAACTCCACAAACCGAAGCTTTGTTTAAAATCACTTTTATTTCACGATTTTTCAACTCATACAGAGCATAAGGCATCTGCACAAATATCAGTTTCTGCAGAGGTTTAAAAAATCACTTCCCTCAGATGAAGGACGGGCTTCACACAAGGTTCGATATAGATGTTTTTGGTGCTTTCCCTTTCCTCTTCCTTAGACTTTTCAATAATCTTAAATTACCGCTATTATATAATTTCATACTCTTGATTTCTTACAGCAGTCAGACGCAGTGAGAGCAATGACAGAGAAAGAGTGTTTAAATCCATTAAATATGTACATAGAGGCTTCACGTCACGCGCGCGCGCACACACACACACACGCACGGCAGGTTATACTATACTATGAGGGGGAGCAGACCACATCCACATGATGGGTTGATGCATCTATTTACAGGTCCCTATACTTACTACACGATGACACTTCAGAATCGATGTGTGTTTGTTGTTTTCTTCCTTCGGTTTTTATTTTCAGTAGGTGAGCTAGGCGTTTATGATAAAAAGTGATCAACAAATGAAAACCATGAATAACCTTCAGACACACTTTTCCAGCACTGACCCCATCCAAAGCACAGGACAAATGAGCGTTTGTATGCATCAGACTTCGCGGTAATCCAGGACGAGGTTTAACCGTAACCTTGGATTAGCATTCGTACTGCGCTTGATGCATTAGGGCCCCGATCGAACTTCAGGACGGACGAGATGTATGGGTACGGGGCTGTGACAGGTAAACGTGTGATGAGAAGGGGCGGGGTTTGAGCGGGAGGAACTGACATCGTGCGTTTCCGGTGAATGATCCACACTACTTGAACACTTTCACCCGGAAGGTGACGCGGCCTAAGAACTTGTCACGGTCATCGTTGTTAAGGAGGTCCGAGCCTTCCACCTTGCACTCGATGATGAGCTCAGAATTATAATCTTCCTCAGCCAGCAGCAGCTTCACGGCTACAACCGGCTGGACATATTCTGGCTGCAGAGAAAACCAAAACAGAACGCAGAAATCGTTAAAAAAAACAGAAACCTATTAAAACGACATATGGCCAATAATAATAATAATGACATGCCTGCATATATCGGGTATGTGTAAATATAATCTTTTTATGTTCTTTTCTTTTTATGTACGGCCACGTTGTGTAAAACTCAAATCTAATTGGACGGGGCGTTTCATCGCAGGGCGACGGGGGAAAATCGACACTGGATGAAAAAAAAGCGCATTTAGGAAGGTTTCATTGGGATCTATTGTTTTTATTCCAGCACGTCATTTCGTCTGGAAGTTATGTACACGTAATCTGCATCAACATAAATAATGTTTCAATTATTTATCAATGTTTAATTTGGTGAGTTTACGATTTTAAGATGTTTTCCATTAGGCAGTATTTCTACTAGGGGACCCTAAGAAGACTAAAATGACGTAGGGACGTTTACAAATAAACCATACATGTGTCCTATGGTGTGACAGCGAAATATTCATATTTATAATATAAAATGGAATAAGAGAGATTTATCTTCATTGACAGTTTTTTTCTACATTTTTGTTGTCACACAATAGGACACAGTTGCATATTAGTCTGTCAACTACCAATTGAGATATAACAAAACAAGCATTAAATTAAGCCAAAACAATTAGTCAAAAAGATTGAGAGCCGCTGCCTTTCGGGTTTTACACATGTTAATTTCGGTCTTATTTTAATTTTGCGGTAAAATTCCATTTTATTTTTCATTTTTTTAAATTATTCAATTTAAGTATTCATTTTAGTGCTGGGTAAGTTAACGCGTTATTATTGCGTTAACGCATTAATTAATTAACGGCGACAACTATTTTATCGTGCATTTTTATCGTAGGTTTTTTAAATATGATTTTATTTCGAAGTCCATTGCTCACTGGCTCTAAAATATACAGACAAACCATGGGTCACAGAATGAGTGGGTTGTTGATCGGTACTGGCTTGGGATGGACGTCACCACGCGTCTCAACCAATGAGAGCATTTGGGGTTGGCCTAAGACTGCTGAAGCGCGAACATATCATGAACCAGGAACACCAGAACTGAACGGAGAAAGGCACTGAACTCTTTCATGGACATTTCGTATTAAATCTCTTCTAGACGGCGGAGTTGATGGAACAAACCACTCCATTTCGTCTCCCCTCCGTCAGCCACACGCTTATCTATCAGTGCCCTCGCCCCACAAAGACGTAATATGCGCGGGTGTCAGAGGCTTATTTAATGCCATTCGTCAAGCGGAAAGAAATCATTAGCCTGCAGAATGCCAGCAGAATATACAAAATTCCCCGGCTACAAAACAGCAACGATAACGAATTGTGTTGCGTGTGTTGTATGCAGTGTGAGGCTAAAAACATGTTTAAACATGCACGCCTAGTGCGTCAGAGCGCAAACTACTACACTAAGTTCTCTTTCACGTCTTCTTGCTCTGAAATGGACAAGTAAACACAAAATTACGTCAAAATTCCCATATTAGCAAGGGTCCATGTAAAAGCAGTCCGTTTTATGAACTTTAACAGCTGGGAAACAAAACGGACGCGTCAAAGTATATTAGATCCGTATATCTGTATAGAGCGCTCTTAAAGGGGCAGCAGCATAATAAAGATCTCTGTTGTTCAAACACTCACTCATATTAAAGGAATTGTGTTCTCCTTATATGAATTGTTGAGATAAAGAAAAAAGTAGCATACAAAGATTTAGTTGTTAAAAATGTGCTTTAAATACAGTACACTTTACACTTTGTGTTGAAAGACTGTTGGAAGAGTTTATGTATAAGCAATAAAATCAATAATCATTATAACTTTTCTATATCAAACTAGACAGAATATTAATGCCCTGGCAGTGGCAGATAGCTTTGGTTTTATAGGCCGTTTAATTTGATTTCAATAATGTTTAAATTGATATTTACAAGAAATATTTTGTTATAAAAAGCACATTGTTTGTTTAAAGTGTTTACAAACCAAATCTTATTGCACTTTTGTTCATATAGCAGTACTTTTAAAGTAAAAGTGCACAATACACTACTTTTGAATTCATTATTGAATTTTACGCTTAACAATGCGATTAATCGCGATTAATCACATAAAATTCGTGTGATTAATGCGAGAAAAAAAAGGAATCGTTGCCCAGCACAAATTCATTTACATACAAAAGGTTAAAGTAAATCTCAATTCTTTAACAAAATAAATATTATTGAAAATCATTACTGTTTTGGAAAAAAACATTTCAGTTACTTACAGAACGATATGTTACATTTGTTTGAAACAATGTGCATAAAATACAATACATTAGAGCACAAGAGAAAATGTGTGTATTGTACTTACTTGTGCTTTCTTGCCATAATATGGGAAGTAACTCTTGTCCAGCTTGCCCTCTGAAGGGAAATACTGCATCTGCAGGGGAATTTCTCTCTGTATCAAGAGAGAGACGATGACAAAAGGTGAGATCACACCGTTACACTGTACAGCTAATATGTGTCATGTGACTCATCTGCAGTTGCCAATAGCAACAGACTGCCCTCACATCACTCGAACCGATGACACAAAGAAAAATACACAAAGAAATCAAATGTGAAATACTGAAATCTCTGATCATCATCGAATACAAACAGTATCTGTCATCATAACTTTCTGCTCACTGCAGTCATATACAGTATATCGAGCAAAAGCATCAAACCGTTTCCACAGATCCTGGAACAGTTGCAAGGGTCCAATCCTTGTGTGCATTCGATAACCGGTTCATCTTTTATTAAGTGAACCATAATGATATGGTTTGCTGTAAGCTTTGAAAATGACTGTGTGTCCAGGAACAGGTCACAGTTATGCATGCTTCTATTCTAATGAAAAGAAAGGGTCATCAAAATGCTAAAAGAAAGGAGTTTTGAAGTCAGTCATTTAGAGCCAATAGCCTGAGAACATCATAAATGATTTCATAATCAAATGATGTTATATTTAAGCATCAGCACAGAAGCAATGTGCAGTAAGTCATTAGGCGCTTTCACACATGCATATATATTCAAATACTTTGAACTCTTTAATCGTCGTGCGAAAAACATCCAAATTGTTGAAACATTGACTGGGAAATAAAAACACTGTGTTTAACTTGACAGCTGATCTAAAATAATTTTAGGTGCGATATACAGCAGAAAATTCGGCAAATAATGCGAGAATGTTTTTATGAAAAATGTGCTTGATTTTTCGTACAGTCCTGAAAAAGTTACTGCTGTATTTGAATTGTGTGAAAGTCCCCTTTGAAGCACTGCAAGTTCTCTATTAGTATGTAGTAAGAAATGGCAAGATTAAAACAGCAAGAACCATCTGCACAATTCGAGAGCAAAAGCGTTAAAGACAAAAATCCTAAGGAGCAAAGGACACTTCCTCGTGTCCGCTGTATACCTTCAAGGGTCACACATGGGTGAAAGGTTGTGAGGTAAGACGTGACAAAATAATGACTAAAAGAGGTAAACGGGACAGGTCTGATATGAACGACTCATGTCCGCAGCATAGAAGAAAGGTCTAAAAAACAGGTCCAACATTGCTCAATCTAGCCCTGATATTGGATCAGTTTATGTAGACACGTTACGGAAATTCTTGTCTTTTTGACCTCAGTGTTATGCAATGAATCATGTTACGCTACAAATGATTTGTCCTAGCTGAACCACAAATATAATGTTTTACTAGGTCATGCTTGACAGCTTATGAAAAGCAATAGATATTACAGTCGGCCCCATTTACACATGAGGTGATGTGAACGCAGGTTGACAGGACTGAATACAGGTGTAAATGGGGTCCAATGCAGTTTGTGATGATCGGATCACTCGAACACCTTTCAGAGGTACGCGTTGGACAACATCGATGGTCATCAAAGTCATGTTTTAAAAACTGAGTGATTCAATGAACAGTTCTGAGGAAGACTGGATTTGCCAAGTTTAGTGACATTAAATTGAAATAAAGAGAATTTTAAAAAGTAAACGTAGTAAAGTCAAGTAAACTGTAAATAACTGTAAAAATCATATCCAGAATATCAAGCATAGCCAACATATCCAGAATATACTGTACATCATATCCAGAATATCAAGCATATCCAGAATATACATCACATCCAGCATATCAAGCATATCCAGAATATACATCATATCTAGAATATCAAGCATATCCAACATATCCAGAATATACATCATATCCAGAATATCAAGCATATCCAGAATATACATCACATCCAGAATATCAAGAATATACTAGTTAGTGATTTCACAGATAGTTAACATTAATATTAACATTGTGGTAGTCTGAAGATATCATTTTGTACAAAAATGGATTCTGTTAGACAGAAATATCAGCTTCTGCATTGTTTTTCATTAGTAGTTCATCCAATTGTAAAAGTAGGATGTACAAGTCAGTGTGTATTGGTCACGTGCCTCTGACACTGTCATTGTGGAAAAATGCTGCGATAATGCATCCAAAGTTCCCAAATTTTCTGAAGAAAAAAACATGCTTAGTCCTCAGTATTGAATAAAGCACCGGGTGCTGACGTCTTTAAAAGTATGTCGCTTTCATCGCAAACAACTGTAAAAAATATGTTGGCTTTAAAAAAATGCTTTGGTGGACACATGGCCAACTGTGGTATCATCTACTCTGTATCTTTTGAAGATTGACGGCATGTGCAAACAAAACAAACCACAGTTGGTTGCTGTCAATCAGATGGTTCCTTCCAGACTAACTGGGTGGTTCTCAACCAAAATAAAATTAATTTTGTTCATAGTGTTTGTTTATGCAAAACCAGCTATCCTGTAAAGTTTGTCCCAAAATAGCTGTACAAAAAAATACAGTATAATGTATATATTTGTGCATGAGTCTTTTTTCCTTTTTAGTATACAGTATCTTGCATTGCCATGCAACAATATATATAGTGTAAAAACACTATTTTTACACTACAGATAACACTATTCCAAATCAAAGGTCACATAACACACACCAGGTGTAAATGACAGTTTGTCTTGAGTGACAGATGTTAATATCAGGTGTACACAAGGCTTAGGGCATCGCTGTGGTTGTCGTACTGTACATACACTTTGTAGCGCTTCTCACTATGGCTGGGGGTTTGAAGGTATACATTATGGCTAGAATGAGGGCAGATTTAAGCACAAAGCAGTACAGGATAGAGGCAGCAAAGAGATGGAAAAGGCCTGGGGCAAGTATCCAGGTGACCCAATGGGGGGCTGGGGCCTCACATCTTACCCACCATTGAAACTGATGGCCCTATAGGCAGCGTGGAGAGAGACCAGATACAAACAGATGTGTGAAAATGCGAGTTGGAAACACACAATCACTCGCTTAAACTTGGACTGATACCACCACTTCATACTCATCCTAACACGCACATGAAGCTGGAGTGTAGAATGTGTTACCTTGGCAATACAGTTGATGTGTGGTTGTCCTCGTGGTCTCAGCCCGATAACCTGCGTGCGATAGGAAACATACAGTACACACTGAACAAACATCTGTAGATAAAGACAACATTGGACATTTCACAACGTGGGCTAAAATGTTTGACCGTCTCCAGGGTGAACCATGTGGTTTAACAATTCACTGAAGAAATGCAGACATCTGTGAACACAGGCCGAAGCTTTAAAGGTGTGGTGTGTCCTTTTTGCACCATTTATAGAACGGGCGATGGATGAATGGCATGAGAGAGATGTTTGATATAGCGAGAGAGTAAAAGAGAGAGAAAGAGAAACATATAGAGAAGAAGAATAGCAGAGACAGAACAGGAGAGAGATATAGTGGCAGAGTGAGATTTTTTTGAGATTTTAAAGGCGCAGTTCTTGATTAACAGCGGCCACTAGCGTTGTATTATAGATTTGCCACGAAATCGCTCAGTCCAAACACGACGGTGGCCACCAGAGTACAAAAAGATGTTGTTCTCATGTTGACACAGGGAAGAGATTTTGCGGGCATTAGAAAGACTGTAGAAAGAGCTATGACTTTGTATTACATAAAATAAAAGGTTTGTGGATTTTAAGTTTAAAAAGAAGGATAAAAGTCAGGCAGGAGCTAGGACCTGTGTTAATATTATAAAGACTTTCCAGCAGAGACGCGTTAAGATCCGCGGTACTGAGGCTTTTAGCAGATATGTACTCACAGATATCTATGGAGATACTTTCCAGCAGAGAGACGTTGGAGAGAAGGATCGTCTAAAAATCACCCCTGAGGATGCTTTGATTCGGATCAGTATGTGAGTAACAAACTAACATACCAAGATATGTTTTGTTGTAATATTAGCTGTGTGACGGAGAATTTTTGAGCGCCATTGTTTATCTGGAACCGCTTTAATATTGTACTCGTCCAGATACTGGAGAGAGAGCGAGCGAGAGTGCGTTTTACTCTTTTACGCAATGATGAATAAACTTAAAGTTAATCCGCGGGTCACATGCGTTCCGCACCGGAGAGCACAATCCGTACGGATCACGGATCATCCCGCGATCCGTTTCACCATGATACCATGTAGAGTTGTTTGTCCGTTTAGGGCTGCTGTACAAAACATGGAGGCGAATTCAACGTATGAAGGGCTGCTCTGTATGTAGATATAAATAGCTTATTCTAAGGTATTACAAACTTAATGGCTCATTACGTAAGGTCTTTATACACCTCTGAAGAAATAGTTTTGTATATTATATTGCATTTCTGTCAATAGATCCTCCTAAAAATGCCGTATTGTTCCTTTAAGTTCACCTTTGATGAAAAACAATTATTTTTTTTAATTACATTGGCAAAGATTCCACTGACTTGTAGTAAGCGTACTCAATTCTCAGTCAAGAAGCTACAAGACCCAAGAACATAGGTAGTACACTCACAGACCCCTGGTCCAAAAGTTAGTTTTTCCATGTTTTCCAGATGTAAAGAGAATGCCAGCAGCCTTTAGGGGAAGAATCCAGAATCCATCTTGTCAAACGAACTTCATTCAACAACTGTATATTAGAGACTTTGACACATATCAGGTAAAGGGATTTTTTCCCTACAGTCTCGAAATTTTCCAAAACTGGAGTACTAAAGGACAGCAAACAACTTTCATCTTCTTCCCAGCCTTGCACAGCCGCGCTTACAGTGATTGAGGGAAATATGTAATCACGCCCCATTGTCCATTGACTGGGTTTTCCAGAAAAGTCAAAAAATCCGCTCTCAATCCTGTAGATATTTCTGTCTAAGTGTAATGCACTTTTGTAAGAAACAAATTGATTTTACCCCACTTCTTTGACTCAAGTCCTCCACGTCACTTTTCAGGATATGTCCCAGCTTATTGCACCCGGCTGCCAACAGCCGCATACGCACATTTTCAGAATTCAACAGTCTTGAAGGCAAAAAGGAGTTAAAGAACAATGGCTCCTCTGGTAGCCAATACCCAGCGGGTAAATCAGATGGTCTTGAAATGGAAAAAAACCTTCCAAGCCTCCAAGACTGATCTATAGAAAGGGGTAAGATCCACCATTGCAGTCTCCTGTAACTGCATTAAAAACAAGTGTTTATCAAAGCCCATTCCACCAGCCCTTCTCAAGAGACATTTTGCAGTGTCCATCCACGCAGAGTTGTTATTATACAATAATCTTTGAGCTGTTTGTAATCAAAAAGTCATTATCCTTGATTTTATGTCCACCAGTCCCTGGCCCTCTTCCTGTACTGGAAGATACAAAGCAGACGACCGTATCCGGTGTTGTCCTCACCAAAAAAAGTCACCGACCTCCTCTGAATGTTCTGAATTAGTACTGCAGGTGGCTGGAGTATCCCCAGTTTGTGCCAAAGAGTAGAGGCCAATAAATTATTAGCAACTAAAACTCTTCCCCTGTAGGACAACTGGGGTAGCAACCATTTCCATCGAGACAATCTGGTACACACTCGCTCCTCTACACCCTCCCAATTTACCTTTTGGTGCTCACTTGATCCTAAATAAATACCTAAAATCTTTAACACCTCCATTTTCCAACTAGGATTGCCCAAAGAGCCTCACTTTTATCCTAATTAACTTTAGCCGATGAGGCTTTTTCATAAACGTTAAATAGATTGGACAGTGCCTTAATGTCTTTTGCTTGATTCACAAACACAGTCACATCATCAGCATAAGCACTTAAGTGATTCCTGAACCCTGAGAGCAAAGAGGTCAAGTAAAACCAGACAAAACCTTACGTAAATTTAAAAGAAGAGGCTCAATAGCTATGCTATACAATTGTCCCGATAGAGGGCATCCCTGCCTAATACCCTTAGAAACTGGGATTGGACTACTTAATCCACCTCCCACCTTAACAATACAAGCAGCATCTGTATACAGTAATTTGACCCAATTTATAAAACATTTACCAAAACCAAACGCATTCAAAACATTAAAAAGATAATTGTGATCAACATGATCGAAAGCCTTTTCTTGATGAAGGGAAATTAGACATTCATTTTAAAATCTTAACAAATATCTAAAATATCCAGAATAAGAAACAAATTATCCATTATTGTCCTTTTTGGAATACAATAAGTTTGACCTTTATGTATAATTAAGTTAAGATGTTCTTTAAGTCTATTAGCAAGACACTTGATATGATTTTATATTCTGTGGTCAGTAAGGCTACGGGCCTCCAATTTTTTAGAAGGGATAAATCACCTTTTTTTGGTAACAAAGATATAACAGCACGTTTACAAGAAACAGGTAAACAACCATCTTTTCTGCATTCACAAATAACTTCATATAAATCTTGACCAATAATGTTCCTGAAACGCTTATAAAGTTCAGATGGCAACCCATCGATGCCAGGGGATGGCCCAGTACCAAGCTGACCAACTGCAGCAGTAAGTTCTTGAAAAGACAGTTCAGTATCCAGTGCAGTCTTAGAATCAGAGTCTATCTGAGGCAAATCTTGAAATAACTGTTCCGCACAGTCAGAGTCACACTGATCAGCAGTATAGAGAGAAGAGTAAAAAGTCACTGCATGACGCCGCATCTCCATGACATTACTAGTCACTCTCCTATCAGGAAGACGAAGACAAGCAATCTGTTTTTCGCTCTAAGTTGAAGAAGTACGCACTTGGGGCATCCATATCAGTAACAGAAATAAAATGGGACCTCACTAGAGCTCCTTTCACTCTTTCATTCATCAGTGAACCCAATTCTCTTTTTTTTTCCTGTAGATTTTTCAACAAATTGGGTTCATATTGATTCATTAATTCCACCTCTATGGAAGATATGTCCTTCTCAATAGAATTAATAGTTTCTCTCAACTTGTTTGTGGAATTAGCAGTGTGTTGTTGACAAAACAGCTTGATGTTTATCTTCCCAATTTCCCACCATTGTTTCAAACTTTCAAAAGAGCCTTTACACATCTTCCATTGTTGCCAAAACGTTTCAAAATGTTTACAGAAATGTACATCTTGAATCAACCTGGTATTAAAATGCCAGTAAGAAGACTTCTTAGCACACTTAGACATAATTATATTAAGAGAAACTAAATAATGATCTGTAAAACCCACTGGAATGATAAAATAATCAATGATTCGACTGCTAAAATCATTAGAAACATAAATCCTTTCTAAACGTGCTGCGCTAACTCTATTATCCACCACTTTACCCAAGTATATTGTCTTACTTGTGTATTTTTAATCCGCCACATATCCAAGAGTTCTTTCTCTCTGATTATTTTTGATAGTTGAGATGAAGACTGAAAATGGGGGAATTCCCCACTCAACTTCATTGGCTACATCCCTATGTGTTTTTGCTATTCTTTTGTTCTATTAATTCAGATACCAGAGCACGCTTATGCTCACCCCTCTCACCATTAATATTAAGTGAGCCAACCCTCAATATTTCCATATAGATAAACGGAAGAAAGAAAAGACAAACTGGCAGATTTAATGAGAAAAACACCACGTGATGCATGGATGGTCGGTTATAAATGTGCTTTTGACATTCTCTTTTTCTCCAATTTTCTCAGGAAGGAGATCCACTCCCACAGTCTTCTGAAGATAAAGCACTGAGTTCACAAACTTGTCTACATCAGGGAACTATTTGCACCACGAGAGAGAGTGAGCGAGAGCGAGAGCGAGAGCGAGAGAGAGAGAGAGAGAGAGAGAGAGAGAGAGAGAGAGAGAGAGAGAGAGACTAAGACAAAGTGAGAGAGTGTTAAATTTATGGACTCAGTTATGATAGAGTGACAGAGAAAATGACAGACAGAAAGAAAGATAGAATGACAGCCAGGGTGATATACATACAGACAGAGACAGTGACAGACAGATAGATAGACTGATAGATGGAATGACACAGAGAGACTGTCAGACAGACAAACAGACAGATAGAAAGGAAGAGGGACAAACAGACAGACAGAAAGAATGAGGGACAGACAGAGAGAGATAAAGATAGATAGACAGAAAGACAGACAGAATGACTGACAGACAAATAGAGCGACAAACACACAGAATGAATGACAAATAGAGTGAAGATAGAATGACAGCTAGACAGATATATGGATAGAGAGACAGAAAGATAGAATGACATATAGACATAGTGACAGACAGACGGAAAGACAGAATGACAGACAGACAGAAAGAGAGACAGACAGGGAGACAGATAGACAGATATACTGACAGAAAGATAGAATGACAGACAGAAAGGAATAGGGACAGACAGATAGAAAGAGGGACAAACAGACAGATAGAGAGAATTATAGACAGACAGAATGACTCACTGACAGACAAATAGAGCGACAAACACACAGAATGAATGACAGATAGAGCAACAGACAGACAGATAGAAAGAGGGACAGACAGACAGAAAGAGAGACCGACAGACAGAAAGGAAGAGGGCAGACAGATAGAAAGAGGGACAGACAGACAGACAGAAAGGAAGAGGGACAGACAGAATGACTGACAGACAAATAGAGCGAAAAACAGACTGAAGGAATGACAGATAGAGTGACAGACAGAAAGAAAGAGAGACAGGCCAATATAGTGACAGACAGACAAACAGAGTGACACTTCAGGGAGACAGCTAGACAGATATACAGACAGACAGATAGAATGACAGAGAGATAGACAGACATAAAGAGAGTCAGAAAGAAAGAGAGACAGGCAGATATAGTGACAGACAGATGGAAAGAGGGACAGACAGACAGACAGAGTGACACACAGGGAGACAGCTAGACAGATAGACAGACATAAAGAGAGACAGAAAGAAAGAGAGACAGGCAGATATAGTGACAGACAGACAGAATGAATGACAGATATAGTGACAGACAGACAGAGAGAGATCAATAGAACGACAGATAGCCAGACATATGGATGGATGGATGGATAGATAGAAAGAGGGACAGACAGACAGAAAGAGAGACCGACAGACAGAAAGGAAGAGGGCAGACAGATAGAAAGAGGGACGGACAGACAGAAAGGAAGAGGGACAGACAGAATGACTGACAGACAAATAGAGCGAAAAACAGACTGAAGGAATGACAGAGAGTGACAGACAGAAAGAAAGAGAGACAGGCCAATATAGTGACAGACAGACAGAATGAATGACAGATATAGTGACAGACAGACAGAGAGATCAATAGAAAGACAGATAGCCAGACATATGGATGGATGGACAGATAGAAAGAGGGACAGACAGACAGAAAGAGAGACAGAAAGGAAGAGGGAAGACAGATAGAAAGAGGGACAGACAGAAAGAAAGGAAGAGGGACAGACAGAATGACTGACAGACAAATAGAGCAAAAAACAGACTGAAGGAATGACAGATAGAGTGACAGACAGAAAGAAAGAGAGACAGGCAGATATAGTGACAGACAGACAGAATGAATGACAGATATAGTGACAGACAGACAGAGAGAGATCAATAGAACGACAGATAGCCAGACATATGGATGGATGGATAGATAGAAAGAGGGACTGACAGACAGAAACAGAATGACTGACAGGCAGTTAGAAAGATAGTTTGCATGTCCCTCTATCGGTCACGCTATCTTTCTTTCTGTGTGACAGACAGAAAGATTGAATGACAGATCGAATGGCAGACAGACAGACAAGTATATGTGACAGTGGTGGTGAGCATAAGAACACACAACTCACTCGATTCATTTTGACCAGGATGCACGGCTGACCCTCAGAGTAACCAAACGTACTATCGGCCAGTCCAGAGCACTGTCGCAGCAGACTTCTCTTAAACCTGCACACCTTCTTCTCCTGAACATCATCCTGCTCAAAGTACATGTCCTCAGGACAGAGCTCATTCCCGTCCTGCACCGAGTCATCGTACCCTGAAGTGACAGAGAGAACGGAGACGCATGGAGTCACAGACATTCAGCAAGGGTCTCACACAAACATGACTCATCCCAATACAACAGCTTAAAGACCTCATGACACTTTGCTTTCCTGTACCGACTGACGTATTTTCTACTGTAACGTGAAGTTCATTCTAGAGATATTATTATTGGACAAAAACGTTGCTGATGATGCCTCTTGGTCCATTTGCAAGAGGAAGACACATTAATGGAATTCAGATGGATTTTCTTATGTTCTTATCTGTATGCATTGCATTTACATGAACGCATTTGCGCTATTTTGTCATCACTTCAAGGGGATGATCTTTTAACTACATGTATTTCAAGAAGCTTTACATGTAAAACAGTGCTAAAAGGGAGAGAAAAAAAACATAGCTATAGTGTCACATAGTATAGCTGGAAAGCAAATGTATAGAGAGATGAAGAGTGATTTATACTCACGCTTCAGGAAGGACTCCAGGTGCGTGCCGTATGTGTTGTATTGCTGGGGAATGGAGCGGTTGAACGTAATTTCCATGTCCTTCGGCCTGATCACCAGCCCTGAAGACGCAACACCAATGCATAATATATAGAACACAGATCTAATGCAGATTCAGTCACCAACAAGACGTGTAAAAATTCAGTTTCGCAGATATTTCGGTCATTTGCTATACAGGTATGTCAGAAAATTGTATAGATTGGGACGCTAAAGGTGGGATGGATCTTTTAGTCTGATAAATGACAGATGGGCTGAAACCTGAACAGAGATGAAGAAATGCCATACTTCACTTTTAATATACAAAATGATGCTTTCCATCATATGTGTCATACGTTTTATCACATGCTGACGCTTTTGCAACGTATAAACACTTATTCCATGACCTTTGGATCTCTACTGGCATCTCTGTTTGAAACACAGCATTCTTAAAGTCAAATTACATTTCCCGCAAAATCCAACCCTGATAAATCATAACTCACCATTATAACCTTACCGTTATGTGACCCGGAGACAGTTCTGAGCACTGATCTTTTGTGCACTTGCTCTAGAACTGTTGATTTCTTCAATAATAATGTTACAGATTGCAGTTCTTCAGGTTGGAATAAGTGTGCCAGAATGAGCGCTCATTAATACCTGCCTAAAAAACAAGCTGGATACATTGACTGTTCTGATAATTGGACCACATCTTGTCTGAAATGATGTCCAACTGTGATTGTACCGAGAACATTCTGTTACTAAAAGCTTGTGGAGGGGACTAGTGGGAGGAATAAATTGACACTTGGGGAAGGATGAATGATAGAGAGAGAGAGTCTCACATTGGCGGGTTTAACAGCGCTAGAGGACAGAATTGGAGCACTCTCGTGGTAAGCACTCTACACGAGTGTGTGGGTTACTGAGTGTGACTGTGCGTGTGTGTGGGAGGTTAATGGATGATGTGTAACACACTGCTGAGACTGCTGTTGTGTTCTGATGGCAACAGAGGTAACTGTAAAAATAGCGCAGAATAAATCACATCCGCTATTTGGAACATCTGAGTGGGGCTATATTGTAGATTTTGAGGTGGGAAAAGAATCGATAAATTGATAAGCTTTTTACTACATATACAACTTAAAGGGATACTTCACCCAAAAATGAAAATTCTGTCATCATTTACTCACCTTCGAGTTGTTCCAAATGTCTTTGTCCTGATGAACACAGAAAGATATTTGGAAGAATGCTTATAACCAAACAGATCTTGCCCCCCTTCACTCCCATAATAGGAAAAATTACTTTATCTTGTTTTTTGTTCTGTTGAACAGAAAAAAAGACATTTTGAAGAATGTAGGACAGCAAACAGTTCTGAGGCACTTTTGATTACCATTGTATTTGTTCCTACTATGGGAGTCAATGGAGGGCAAAATCAGCATTCTTCCAAATATCTTTCTCTGTGTTCATCAGAACAAAGAAATGTATACAGATTTGGAACAACTCGAAGGTGAGTAAATGATGACAGAATTTTCATTTTGGGTGAAGTATCCCTTTAAATGACTTTAAACACACATAAACACACCATACCAACAATCTGACTTCTGAATATCTGTGCAAAAAACAACACCAATAGTCTATATATCTCCCCCTTTACATCTTACCAGAAGCGCAAAACTTTATTTTCATTATTTTCAGCAATATTCTGTCATTTCAGATCTTTAGCGCAATTATCTCACCAACATCTAATATTCGATATATGTGACCCTGGATCACAAAACCAGTCTTAAGTAGCACGGGAACATTTTTAGTAAAAGACAAAAATACATTGTGTGGGTCAAAATTATCGATTTTTCTTTTATGCCAAAAATCATTAGGATATTAAGTAAAGATCATGTTCCATGAAGATATTTTGTAAATTTCCTACCTTAAATATATAAAAACTTTATTTTTGTGAGTGGATGGTCTGCCACAGTGCCCCTGATTAACAACTTCAAAGGCAATTTTCTCAATATTTCGATTTTTTTGCGCTCTCAGATTCCAGAGTTTTAAACGGTTGTATCTCAGCCAGATATTGTCCTATTCTAACAACTCATATATCTATAGAAAGTTTATTTATTCAGCTTTCAGATTATGTAAAAATCTCAATATTGAAAAATTGACCCATAAGACTGGTTTTGTTGTCCAGGGTCACATATATTGTTCATGCAGCGTTCCATGTGACCGTAAAGATATTTTAATTTTGACATAAAATAAAGAAAACTATATAAGCATAATAAATGCATAAGCATAAAAAAGGATAATAAAAAGTATACACAAAATGAACCGAATTGAGCACTGTTATACAATATTTTGTCCAGTTACAGTCTGTACTTCAGCTATAAAGTCTGCTTCAAAATTTTGGGAGAACACACATAGCAACCATACTACACAATGGTATGGTACCGTACGCCGTATTGATTTCATAATAATCAATGTATTCCCACCAACAGTGCTTAAAGGGACAGTTCACCCAAAAATGACAATTACGTGTCTTCACTGTTTCAAATCTGTATGAATTTCTTTGTTCTACTGAATACAAAAGATATTCTGAAGCATGTGGGAAACCAAACAGTTCTGGGGCACCATTGACTACCATAGTAGTGTAATTTCCTACTATAGCAGTCAATAGTGCCCCAGCACTGCTAGTTGACAAACATTCTCCAAAATATCTTCTTTTGTGTTCAAGTTAACAATAAAATGTATACAGGTGTGAAACAACTTGAGGTTGAGTAAATGATGACAGAATTTTCATATTTGGGTGAACTGTCCCTTTAAGAGAGATTTTTAGGTAAGCAATCTTCAGAGATGATTGATTTCTGAATTATTGATCTCAACTGGGCAGGGTCCCACCAAACAATTTTTTTTATTGAAGCACACTGTTGAAGTCCCCGTGAAGCGGAACCATTTTTACTTCCGTATTCTGACGCATTTCCGAGTGAAACGGCATTTCAAATGAGAAAAAATAGTGGCCGTGGTTTATTTTTTACTGCAATTTGATTGGACATACAAAAACAGTCATAGCATTTTGAAATGGAACTGGCAGCAGACTGACAGTTGAAGGGGAGGAGTTAACAGATGCACCGCCCAAGCCGTCTATCTTAATCTATAGTCACTAGAGGGCGTAAGTGAATTTTCAGATTTTAACTAAAGATTATGAGGGCACATGAATTTTAAAAAGAGAATGACCCACATTGGTAAGCTTTTTAAAATATACACTGCAATATTTCATGAAAAATAGGAATAGTCATTTTTTACTTCACTGGGACTTTAGAGAGTGCACATTTAAAATGTATTCCACTTTAAAAATGCTCTCAACGCAATAAAAAAGCAAATGGCATTTCAAATTACTTAACAATAAGAGTATAAATCCTGCATCACAATTTTTCATTATGCATCTATAACATCGTAATGCATCGTTGTGGGATTGTTACCTGGATTGGCCACTCGGTCCCTGTACTTGGGAGTGTAATCGTCCAGAGTCTGTAGCATCACCCACATGGTGAGAGTGAACATGCCCGCCAGGAATCCATAGAAGACCAAATAAAAGAGGAAAATAAGAGCTACAGACAGAAAGAGAGAAAAGAAAATTAAATTCTATAATTCATTCAGCCTTGATGGTTGACTTTTATTTTAATGTCAAACAACCAATGGATAATAATTTGTTTTCTTGTCATAAAAGCCTCATGTTATGTTTCAAAATCACTTGGTTGTATCAGCGGAGCATCATGTAGTCACGTACTGGAAACTATGGTGTAACTAAGGCATTCATGTAATAAATATATTCAATAAACATCTTGAAGATCACATAACAGTAAAAAAGTGTGGAGTGGACTGGATGAAACTACAATAGTTCTGTACCACACCATACCGTACTGTATGGTCACAAACGTATGCGTGAGAACAGACGGGAGGTCGGGGAGGAGGTGAAATTGTAATATGAGGAATGTAACAGCTGAATGGTTTGGATAAAGGCCAACAGGTGGGAAGAAAATGAAAAACAGGGTGGCAAACAATCTGTTCCAGTACAGGTAGATATTTTAACGTCTTATCCCAGAATTTTTGTGACAATTGTAAAGACACTAACTCAATTTCTCCAACATTCAGAGCAGCTCTTAAAATGTGAGAGAGCAAACCAGATGCATTTAATTCTGATTGAATCACTTTGTTTTGTGGTCAAATGGAATTATATGACAAAGTATATGACCAATTTACTACATAGCGGTGCTGGTTTCATGTCTATTTTATAATAATAAAATAGTCCCTGATTAACTGTAAACAGCAATAGAATGTTTGGTTTACATTGCTAAAGGAGGATTTTTACTTCTGCATCAGACCTACGCCGTAGGCAACATGCCGGTTTTAGTTTGTACTTGTGCGCCGTTGTCCGCGTCGACAGGCAATGCCCACTAGGCGTCAGTGTCCACAGGAGTGTTGCTTGTGTAACCAAGACAAGAGCCAAAGAAGTAGTGATGGGAAGTTTGGATCATTTTACTGACTCGGACCTTTGAGTCTCGTACGCTTAACCAATGCAATCAGAGCCGGAAAGAGAATTGATTAGTTGACCTCCCGAGTCTTCGGGTTTGAGTCGTTCGTTCATCACGTGACAGCCCCCTACGCTTAACCAATGCAATCAGAGCCGGAAAGAGAATTGATTAGTTTACCTCCCAAGTCTTCGGGTTTGAGTCGTTCGTTCTTTTGTCACGTGACGTGACAGCTTTGGACAGAGAAATTAGTTAATTTACTAATTCCAGTACAGGACCCATAGAATGTTGTGCAATGCGCATGCGCGACTGAACGAATCACTCCCCGAGACGACTCGTTCTTCCCGAGTCACATTAAAGATTCGTTCAAAATGAACAAATCGTTCAAGAACGACCCATCACTACAAAGAAGAAGAGGTTGGTTGTGTACGCAGTTTGAAAAGCATTTAGCAGTGATAGCAGCAAGTCATTTTTGCAGCTTAAGTTGTTAAATACAGAAGAACACGTAATTGATTTAAATAATTCGTTCGGAAAAGCGTATGAGTAAACCCGACGCTTTCGCAGAGTTTTTTGACCTGAAGGGAAGGGGGTTCAAGCAGACCGATCACAGCGCGTCTCTGTGTAGGCTACGGTGTAGGTCTGATGCAGAAGTAAAAATTGCACTAAAGGGTGGTAGTGAATTGATACACAGTAGGGATATTGCGGTGATGTAATTTTCCCACCGGTTAGTCGACATGTATAAACACCGGTTGTATCGGTGACACCGGGGGTGGGGGGGGGGTTGGTGTGGGGTGGTCGAAGATGTGGCCCTGCGCATGATGCATTTTACTTTCAGTTTTAAAATAGCAGCAATTCGGGAACGGAAATTGCTTGAATTAATGGTGGGTTCAATATCTTAAAAAAACACAAAAATATAAACAAGTACAATGACATTTGCTTATATTAAACACAGACCATACAAAACGAATAAATCACAGCACTCATCAAGCAAAAAATGAATAAGTAACAAAAATAAAAACATTTACGTTAGATAAGTTGCCTATTTTAACAAAACGAGTAATCACAACAACAAATAAATAAATAAGAAATGACTAAGAAGGGAATATGAAACGCAAAACATTTATGTTAAATAAATAAGAAACGAATAAGAAGAGAATACGGAACGAAAAACATTTATGTTAAATAAATAAGAAACAAATAAAAAAGGAATACGAAATGAAAAACGTTTACGTTAAATAAATAAGAAACGAATAAGAAAGGAATACGAAACGAAAAACTTTTGTGTTAAATAAATGGCAAAGCACCGGCTTTTGAAAATTAGAACAAAAAGAAAATTAAACCTTAACCGGCTCTTGACGACAGTGTCAGGACCCGGCCTCGAACTCGGGTCTCTGGTGTAAGGGATAATCACTACACCAGTCGAGCCACGTGGTATTAGATGGAACCCAGAAGATATAGGCAGACACAGCAGATTGAGTATTCCAGTTTAATAAAATAAAAAGCCAAAAGCAAACGCAGGGTCTTCACAAAAGTAAATAATCCAAAAGGTGGAGAGGTAAATCCACAAAGTCCAAAATCAAAAAANACCTCGTGATCAAAAATAGAACAAACTCAAAAAAGGCAGGGTTCACAGGGGAACAAACACATACCAAAAAAAGGTCACAGTAGAAATCCAGTCTCGGGAAGCAGGCAAACAAGCAATAGTCCACATGGGTAGAACACACAAGGTTGAGTTCAGACATACAAACATAGTGCAAGGAACTGAGGAAAAAGTAAGGTTTAAGTACTACACGGGAAAACAAGGCACAGGTGAAAACAACTACTCAAATTAAACAGGGATCAAAACCAGAACACAATGGGGACTCCTAGTGGCCAAAACAAAACATGACAGGCAGAATGGTGACAGAATCCCCCCTCTAGGAACGACTCCTGACGTTCCCACCGGGTCTATCGAGACCACGGGCCTTGAACTGTCGAATAAGGTCCGGGTCCAATATATCCTTGGCAGGAACCCAGGAGCGCTCCTCAGGACCATAACCCTCCCAGTCCACCAGATACTGCACGGATCGTTGCACTCGGCGGGTATCCAGTATCCGGCGGACGGTATAAGCTGGTTGGCCCTGGATGATGCGAGGTGGAGGAGGGGGTCTGCCTGCCGGGACAAAGGGAGAAGACACAACAGGTTTTAGCAAGGATACATGGAACGTGGGGTTAATCTTAAGTGAACTAGGCAAGTATAGCCGGTAAGTAACAGGGTTTACTCTCCTGGCTACCCTAAAGGGTCCGATGTATTTCTGGGCAAGTTTGCGGGACTCCACTCGTAGGGGCAAGTTCTTTGTGGCGAGCCATACCCTCTGACCAGGGCGAAGGGTGGGACCGGGTCGGCGGCGTCTGTTGGCCTGCCGTTGGTAAGACTGAGAGGCACGTAAAAGATTGTGACGGACCTTTCTCCATGTGAGTCGACAGCGTCTGATGAATGATGTAGCTGAGGGAACACCAACTTCCACCTCTTGGTCAGGAAACAACAGGGGAGCATAGCCAAACTGGCATTCATGGGGAGACATCCCAGTGGCAGAAGAGCGTAGGGTGTTGTGGGCATATTCTGCCCAAACAATGAATGAAGACCAGGTGGAAGGGTTGTTCGAGGCCATGCACCTGAGAGTAGTCTCCAGTTCCTGGTTCATCCGCTCCGTCTGCCCGTTAGACTCAGGGTGGTACCCAGACGACAGACTGGCTTCGGTTCCAAGGAGCTGGCAGAATGCTTTCCAGAATCTAGAAGAGAATTGGGGGCCTCTGTCCGAAACTATATCCTGGGGGATACCGAAAACCCGAAAAACGTGGATTATAATCAGGTCAGCAGTCTCTTTAGCAGAGGGTAATTTGGGCAAAGGGATAAATCTGGCTGCCTTGGAGAACCTGTCAATGACGACTAGAATCACTGTGTTGCCTTGGGATGAGGGAAGACCAGTGATGAAGTCCAGTGAGATGTGGGACCAGGGCCGATGGGGAATGGACAGCGGATGGAGTAACCCCTGAGGGCAGAGACTGGAGGTCTTATTCTGGTTGCATATGTGGCATGCCTTGACGAAGGTGCTGACATCCTCTTTGATCGTGGGCCACCAGAACCGTCTTCGGAGGAACTCGAGGGTGCGATCGATGCCAGGGTGGCAAGTGAGGCGGGAAGAGTGTCCCCAGAAGAGAACCTGAGCACGTACAGCCTTAGGGACAAACAGACGATTGGGAGGCCCTCCTCCTGGATCCGGTTCCCTGGCTAGGGCTTGTCGCACTGTTCTCTCAATAACCCATGAAACGGGTGCCACGATCTTGGTGTTGGGGATTATGGGTATGTCAGTGTCGTCTCGAGTGGTGGGAGCATATACTCGGGACAGGGCGTCAGGCTTGAGATTTTTAGAACCGGGCCGAAAGGTTAGGAGAAACTGGAACCGGTTAAAAAAGAGGGACCAACGTGCTTGTCTAGAGTTCAACCGTTTGGTTTGTTGAATATACTCTAGATTCTTATGGTCCGTGAGTACTTGAAAAGGATGTGCTGCCCCCTCGAGCCAATGTCTCCACTCCTCTAGAGCCAATTTGACCGCCAGGAGCTCACGGTCTCCTACGTGATAGTTCCTCTCTGTGGGTGTGAGCCGGTGCGAGAGAAAGGCACAAGGGTGGAGTCTTTTGTCATCACCTCTCTGGGACAGTACTGCTCCAACCCCCACTTCAGATGCATCTACCTCCACAACAAAGGGCTTGTCCGTATCAGGAAGCGTCAGAATGGGAGCAGAGATGATCCGCTGCTTAAGGTTCACGAAGGCTGCCTCAGCTTCCGCCCCCCACCGAAACTCAGCGACGCCACCCTTGGTAAGGGCAGAGAGGGGAGCTGCTATAGAGCTGAAGTTTCTGATGAACTTCCGGTAGAAGTTCGTGAACCCGAGGAAGCGTTGGACTTCTTTGAGAGACGTGGGGGTGGGCCAATCTGCTACCGCCTCAACCTTCTTTTGGTCCATCTGGATAACGGCCAGGTTCCACTACGAATCCCAAAACTGTACTCGAGAGGCATGGAACTCACACTTTTCGGGCTTGACGTACAAGTGGTTATCGAGAAGACGTTTGAGGACTCTTCTGACATGCTCCGTATGTTCTTGGGCGAGGCCGAAAAGATGAGGATGTCATCCAGATAGACGAACACAAAGAGGTTGAGCATATCCCGGAGCACATCGTTAATAAGGGCTTGGAAAACAGCCGGGGCGTTGGTCAGGCCAAAGGGCATCACCCGGTATTCGTAGTGACCGGTGGGAGTGTTAAAAGCTGTCTTCCACTCATCGCCTTGCCTGATCCGCACAAGATGGTATGCATTCCGCAGATCCAGCTTGGTGAAGAGGGATGCTCCTTGCCAGTAACTCAAAGGCTCGTGGCCATGAGGGGTAGAGGGTACCGGTTACGTACTGTGATGCTATTGAGCCCTCGGTAGTCGATAGCAGGGACGTAGTCCCCCATCCTTCTTGGCCACAAAAAAAACCTGCCCCTGCAGGTGAGGTGGACGAATGAATCAAGCCCGCTGCTAGGGCATCCTGGATATAGGAATCCAATAGCAAGCCGTTCTGGCGGAGACAGAGAAAAGATCCGGCCCCTGGGAGGGCAGGTGCCTGGAAGCAGATCAACGGTGCAGTCGTAGAGCCTGTGGGGTGTAACGTAGGTGGCCTTCTGTTTGCTGAACACCATCTTAAGGTCATGGTAACACTTGGGGACTCGGACAGATCAATGGACTCTAGAACCTCGGGAGAAGGGTCAGGGGAACTCGAGAATAGGCATCTGGCATGGCACGTGGGGCCCCACTGGCTGATGGACCCCACAGCCCAGTCAATGTCCGGATTGTGATCACAGAGCCAGGGGTATCAAGAATGAGGGGGAACTCGGAGAGGGGATGAGATGAAACCGTATCATCTCCTTGTGTCGAAGGATAGTCATGTCGAAGAGGGGTAGTAGCTCGGGAAACTAGGCCTGGCCCCAGAGGTCTCCCATCCAGCGCAGTGACCTTCAAGGGAAAGGTAAGAGAGTCAGTAGGGATGTTGCATTTTCTTTGGCCCAGGTACCGATCCATAAAATTTCCTGCAGCACCAGAGTCCACCAGCGCTCGTAGGGGTAGCTCTTGATTGCCAGGAGAGGGTGACTGCAAGAAGGAAGGGGAGTTGGACGGATGGGAGGTGCTTACATTCCCCGTTACAGTTCTCCCTGGTCTGCACGGGTTGGGGCGTTCCCTGAAGCTCGGGACAGGCATGACGGAGATGACCGGGTCTGCCACAATACAAGGCAGCAACGTTCTCTCATCCGACGGTCTCTTTCTGTCTGGGAGAGGCGAGGTACGTCCCAGTTGCATGGGTTCTGGAGGTGCTTGTGAGAGAGATGGATGGAACTCAGGACTGGGACCGGTGGAGAATGGGCAGAGAGGTCTGCGATGAAATTCCCTTTCTCTCAGTCGGTTGTCAATGCGGGAAGCTAGTTTTATCAGGTGCTCAAGACCTTCTGATGGTTCCCGGGTAGCAAGTTCATCTTGAATTGAGCCAGAGAGACCGTTCAGGAAGCATGCCATGAGTGCCTCATCATCCCAGCCGCTCCCCGCTGCAATCGTCCGGAACTGGATGGCGTAGTCAGTCACACTGCGATGGCCCTGTTGGAGATTTAGTAGCTTCCTGGACAACTCTGGGCCACTGGCAGGGTGTCGAAAGACTCGCTTGAACTCCTCCGAAAAGGCAGAGTAGCTGGAGCAGCAGGTACCTTGAGCCTCCCACACAGCGGTGGCCCAAGCCAGGGCTTTTCCAGACAACAACGTGATGATATATGCAATCCTCGACCGGTCAGTGGGAAACGAGGAAGGCTGCAGTTCAAACGAGAGTGAACATTGGGTAAAAAAGCCTTTACAGGAACTCGGGTCACCTGAAAATCGCTGAGGTGGTGGAAGGCGAGGTTCCACCCCGGGGTTTAGTACCATGGGGACTTGGATGGACTGGACTTGAGCGGCAGGCGCCGCGGGAAGTCGATCCGACATCCGTTGAACGGACTCCAGCATCTGTGACAATAGCTGGGAGTGTTGCGCCATTAAAGTCTCCTGTTGTACCAGCATGGCCTCGTGGCGTTGAAACGCCCCCTCGTGGCGAGACAGTGTAGAGAGGATCTCCTGTGAGCTGGCTGCCTCTGGGTTCATGATGGCACTATGTTTCTGTCAGGACCCGGCCTCGAACTCGGGTCTCCTGGTGTAATTGGGATAATTCACTAACAACCAGTCGACGCTACCATGGTATTTTAGATGGAACACCCAGAAGATGATATAGGCAAGAGCACAGGCAGAGGATTGAGTATTCGAGTTTAATAAAGATTAAAAAGCAAAGAGTCAACTGTCAGGGCTCTTCATAATCATGAATAATCCCAAAAGGTGGAGAGGTAAATCCACAAACAAAGTGCAAAAATCAAATAAACCCTCGTGATCAAAATTAGAACAAAACTCAAAAAAAAGGCCAGGGTTCCCAGGGGAAACAAACACAATACCACAAAAAAAGGTCACCGGTAGAAAGTCCGAGTCTCGGAAGGCAGGCCACGCAAGGCAATATTTGTCAATGGGTATTACACAACACAAAGGTTGAGTTCAGGACATACAAGACTTAGTGCAGGAGGGAATGAGGTAAAAAGTAATGGTTTAAGTCTTGACACGGGAAAACTAGGCAACAGGGTGGAAAAAACTACACTCAAATTAAACAGGGATCAAATATCAGCGAAACAAGTGGGACTCCTGAGTGGGCACAAATTAAACAATGCACAGGCAGAAATGGTGACAGAATCCCCCCTCTAGGAACGACTCCTGACGTTCCCACCGGGTCTATCGAGACCACGGGCCTTGAACTGTCGAATAAGGTCCGGGTCCAATATATCCTTGGCAGGAACCCAGGAGCGCTCCTATATATATATATATATATATAAGTAAATAAAAAACTAGACAAAAAATAAATCAGACAAATAATAAATGACACTGTCATTAAATTATCAGTTTAGTGCCCTACATTAACCCAGTCAGCTTCTGCCTTCGATAGGCCAGGCTGAGTGAAAGATCAGCCCATGTTAAACCTATGGTTCTTCTAGACAACATTATGTAAATTTACAGTATACAGTTTTGGATTCACCATGCAAGAATACTTTTTTCATTTAATAGCTCGATCTACATCCAGAATAATTTACATAAAAGGACACGTTATTGAACCAGAGCTCAGATGGTGACAACTGTGGTGTCTGAGCGCATCCAGAAGAGCAGGAGGAAGCTGAGGGGGTGGAATGGATTGGGGGTGGAGGGGAACGTGGAGGTGTTGTGTAGGGTCGATCAGCGACACTCCCACACTTTTACTGTTTGATCTACGCTTCCGGTGATGACGTATGGAGCAGACTTGTGGAAATCTGTGGAAAGATGAAAGAGGTTATTATAATGACCTCGGAGTTTAACGTTATGAAAACAAACTTCTTGAATGTAATGTAAGCATTAAAAAACATTGTATGTAACGGAATCTGTTTGAGGCTCCAGAATACAAAGAAAATAAAGACCAGTTCTCTATCCACGCCAAAACCATCACTTTAATCCATAGTCTGAAAGATGAGTGCTGTGTACAGAAAAGCATTTAAAAGAAAGTCTGAATCTGCCCAGAAACCTACTGGGGAGCTGTCTGACTAACATGAAGCATCTCTAGAGAGCTTCAGTGCCTTAATCTACAAACAAAGATGTGGACTCAAACAGTTAAAAGACTGAAGAGTTGAGCTTCCTTCTCCAAACACACTGCCAGCAGCTACCAGGTAGTCCCTTTTGTGTCTGGGAGCTGTACAACCTCATCATAGAAAAATCACTCTGGGGTAATGAAGATGTACACTTTCATGAGGCATCTGACCCCAGGTGATCTAAACAACTGCTTGGCGTTAAAAGAAAAAACAGTCAAGTGAGAAAACGGGAGCAGATATCAACCGCTTACCCAGAGAGGTAACAAAATGTTCATGGGCACTCAAGGTCTTCATGCAGCGTTTGTTTTTGTAGTCCCAGATCCTCAAAGTTTTGTCATCAGCACAGCTCATAATAAACTTCCCTCCGGGGTGCACAAGTACCCCGCGCACCCAATTATCGTGGCCGACCTGAAAAAACACCAAACAAAAAGGCTTCAGACAAATTCGGTCGAAAATAGAATTATATCAGACAAACAGTCACATTATCCCCCGCAGAGAACCGCAGCTATTTCACTAAAGCTACTCACCAGGGTCATAAGGCACATGCCAGTGCTCACATCCCACATCTTGATAGTTTTGTCTCTAGATCCAGACAGCAGGAAAGGTCCAGGTTTCCCACTCTTCTTGGTCTGGCAAGAAAGAACAGATATGAAACATCTTAACACGTCGCGCACACAGCCTGCACTAAACATGTAAATATTTAAGGTACGTCCTAAAATAAATGAAAAATGCACCGGTGCCTGGGCAAGTCTCTTACACACAATAGGGTTATGAAAATGGCTCTATTAAGACTAATGCACCATACACAGCATCAACAGAGAGGCTCTACTGCAGGTGCATATATTACAGACATCCAATAATAAACACCACTTGATAAATCACTGATCCCTGGATACTGCACATGGAAAACAAATACAGAAACCCATTACACGTCTACTCCATAATATATCAAAAAACTATATTACAATATTAAATATAAATATGAAATAAGAGCAGAGGTGTTATAATGCATTTAGATGGATTTCTATGCAAGGTTTTAGTTTTCTCTGTGACATTAACATTAATCTCTCAACAATAATTTTGCTTTTAGTGTTGACAGGCTGGCATGCTCAGACAAGTATGTTCAATCAAAGAGCGGCTGTAAATGAAATACGGACCATATCAGACAGTGTTAATGATGTCAAAAGATTCTGGTCTTTAATTCTACCTCAACTGGTTTAACAGACAACGAACCAAAATTACATGGCCTAATATTTTTTAGTAGCACAGGGGAAGTTCTCCTTACACAACAATAGTAATAACTGTGTGGGTAAAAGGCATCCCACATGCTGTAAGGGCTAATGCTTCATCAGATAAATAAGAAAATGCACACGGTTGATCATAAGACTTGCAAAAATTAAAATGGTACTGTCTTCACCTTAGGCTTAGGCCATCAAGTGCTAATCCCTCCGATATCATTTCATGGCCGAGTTCAAACAAATGCCCGTTTCAAATTTGGTACAAATCATAGGGTACATAATATGTTTACAGGGCACTGCCAAAAACAGTCTATTATACAATCCTGTATTACTACATCTTTGGTTTCGAAATGTATCCATGAAACCAAGAACCCAATGTCAACCTAAATTTAAACGTTTGTTTAAAAACGATAAACTGATTGTTACAATGCCGTCTGAGGTTACAAAAAAATGTCATATTTATATGAGAACAGATTTCATGCAGCCTCTGTAGCAGAAATGAATGCAGAAAGCACCACACTTATTAAAATGATGTATAACAGGACAACATCAATTGTCTCTGACAATTGTTTTTGAGATGTGCTCACCTCAGAGCCAGTTGCCTCCAGGATAGTGGGATGGGCACTTTCAGGGGCCCATGAAATGCACTCCACCACATGCTCGTGCTCCCGTAGCTCGGCCTTGCATTCTTTTGATGCGACCACCCAAACACGTACCGTCTGGTCATTAGAACTACTGGCGATCAGGGTCCCGTCCTGGTTGGGCCGCACCATGCGTACCCATTCTCTGTGGCCAGTGAATGTCTTCACACAGTACCTGCAAGTGTAGATGACATGATTTAATTTCACTTGAATTAATGGGGTTCGATATATTGATCTAACACACAATGGAAATAAAAAAGAATTGTCCTCTTATTAACTCTAGGTTTTGTATCCAAGTAAATGAAAGTGCTTTACTATTAGCCTGCCAGTATGCCCAAATATTAATTTAAAGGCATGTTAAGCTTAAATATAGAATTTATTAAAGTACTTACCCAGTGGCCACCTCCCACATTTTAATGGTTTTATCCCTTGAGGCAGAAACTATATGATCACCATTGGGCATAATAGCTACAGATGAAACATTATGGTCATGTCCTGAAAAGAGGAAAAAAAGGTTTTACTCGATGTCATTCAAAATCTGATCAAAAACTACACTGATTGTCCAAGACAGAAACTTACAGACAGAACAGAAGACAGAATTTAATTAATTCCGCAACTAAGCACAAAATACACCACAGAAATCCGACTGTCATGCACATTACAGTCTGACAATGACTGGTTGAGCTTTAGAACATACTGAACAATTTAATGGAGAATAAGAAGCTGCTAATTTGCTTTGGGCTGCTTTGTTCTCGGTGTGATGGAAAGAGAAGAGCTAATTACAGAGCGCCATATTTAAGATGCTGAATAGATGATGAAACTAAGTAGCCTAGAAAAATCAGTCTTAAATATGGGGGGGAGAGGCACAAAATGTTATCTCGTCTTCAAGAGGATAATTAAACTGCTGTCCAAATCTCCTAATCTTTGCCAAAGCGGCAAACCCACTTAGAGAGAGAGAGAGAGAGAGAGAGAGAGAGAGAGAGAGAGAGAGAGAGAGAGAGAGAGAGAGAGAGAGAGAGAGAGAGAGAGAGAGAGAGAGTGGGAAAACAAGGCACAGGTGAAAACAACTACTCAAATTAAACAGGGATCAAAACCAGAACACAATGGGGACTCCTAGTGGCCAAAACAAAACATGACAGGCAGAATGGTGACAGACAGTGCTTACATGTTCTACTACATGTTCTTTGCCAGAAAAGCCTCCACCATCGTCTTGTCAGTCAGCACTTCACTCTCCTCAGATGATGAATAAAATCTGACTCTTGCTGCTTGTTCTGCTTAAGCTGAATGCAGCAGCCGCACAACTGTAGTTTGGTCTTTGGGGCGTTGCCGCGGTGGACAAGTGATGTAATCGCTAATCGGTAGGCAGGTGGACACCCGTGTATCACCGGTGACACCGACTATCGCAACAAGCCTAATACACAGAATCATTAGGTGAAGCGGTCACTTGTGTTTTATTGTGAATGACGCTCGGCTATTGACCAATCAGAATCTAGGACTCAAATTAAATATTTTTAATAGGGAATAACCTTGGAATGCCACAGCTGGCCAATCAGAAGCAAGTATTCCAGAGCGCTGTGTAATAAAGCATGTTCATTTTCATTTTTCAGAAGATTTACAGAGTACTTTGGAGACTCCTCTGGGAATACAATGATATTCTCATGAGACATTTTTGAAAACCACTGGAAAGACTAAGAATTTAATATAAACTGCAGCAGAAAAACAGTAAAAGAGTGGAAAGAAAAGGACTTTGTGTGTTGTAAGAGCGTGAGAGAGCTATTGAGAGCAGTGGTGGTGCTGGTGGGTGGGGGGGGGGTCTTGGTTTAATTATAGATGCATTTCTTCTTTGCTGTGATGTCTCTGAGGTAGACTCAGACTATAAATAGCGTCTGGGGGCGGACGCCTCAGATGGCAGAGCACTGGCCTGAGGAGATGTGTGCTACTGTTCTCAGTCATAATATTCCTCTTGTGAATCAATCCTAAAGTGGGTACTCGCACGCTAGGTGTGCAAATGAACAGCCATCAGGACATCTCTCCACAGCATGTAGCCCAAATTGAAATGAATACAAATTGAAAATAATTGCATCATTATCTTCCTCTCGGGTCCATACGAACACGTATGACACAAGATTGATGTTGTTTTGTAGAATGAACAAGCCGCTCATTTTCAAAGAACAAAAGGGCACGAGGATGAATGTTGTCAAGCACTAAAATGACAATAAAAAGTTAATGTGATTGACAACCCAACATGTAATATATTTGATATTTCCAGATTCTATAGCTATGAATGAGCAATTGAGTTCCTAGACAAAACGTTAAATCTCTCGAGAGATCATTTAAAGGGATAGTTCACCAAAAATGTTAAATTCTGTCATTTACTCACCCTCAAGTTGTTCCAAAACTATATACAATTCTTGGTTCTGTTGAACACAAAAGAAGATATTTTGAAGAATGTGGAAAGCTAAACAGTTCTGGGGCAGTATTACTGTAACTACCATAGTAGTTTTTTCTGTACTATAGTAGTTAATGGTGCCCCAGAACTGTTTGGTTACAAACATTCTTCCAAATATCTTTCTAGTGTTTAACAGACCAACAACATGTAAACTGGTTTGGAACAACTTGAGGTGAGCAAATCATGACAGAAATTTCATTTTTGGGTGAACTATCCCTTTAACATTTTGTTTCATCATAGGGAGGCAAAAATACAAGAAGTGTTACCATGTTTCAAAAGTGTTAGACAATACCTTTTGAAGAAGAGAGAGAAGGGTAAAAGTTTTTTTTTTTAAGAGAAAATGTATACGTATTATCACATTAAGAAACTGTATACGTTTCAGTGGTAATAATTGAGAAAGAAAAAGATGCATTTTCAAATGTGAGCAAAGTCTGCAAATCCCATTTTTTGTCAAATCAAACACAAATGTTATTTGTTCTTGTGCATCTCATCATTGACGTTGGCATGATGCATCTTGTTGTGGCATATTTCCATAAGATTTAACAGCTTGGATAGAGATTTTCCAGTAACTTCTCACATGGATCTGTTCTCACTGTTTATCTACAATAAGTTTAATTGACTGAAAAAAGCAGCCCAGAGATCGTCATACATATCTATTTTCCCTGTCTTAAAACATGTTTTTTTAAATGGTATTCGATTGATTTCTTTGAGCCTGTCATTAAGTGCGTTTACAAGCACAGTCTTACTCCGATTATGCTTAATAAGATGATAACAAGTAAGGTCATGTAAACGCGTAAAAGGGTTTTCTTTTATTGGGAAAAGCTCATAAACGGCGTAAGCAAAACCTGCTCGGCAGAGGTAGTTTTTTTGCCCATTACTCAGATTCCGCGTTGCATGTAAACGCCTTTACCGGTTTTCTCCCAGTTTTGAACAGTACGGAAGCAACTGTAAAATAATGCATAAAAGTCCACTCTCAAATCATGTAGTTGATATAGAAACAGCAAAATGAAAAACTATTGTTGCATATGCGGGTTCTGCGGACATGAGAAGAGATATAAAAATACAGCTTCTGACCAATTCATGCAAGCTGATTTATCAGCAAATTAAGACAAATATACAACTTTCATTCTCTGAAAGTTAGTCTAGAGAAAACAGATAAGAAACTGAGGATATTTAATTTCTAAAGACAGCTGACACCGGGACATATTTACATTTTTTAAGGATTGTCGGGACACCTGGGTAAAGCAGGTTGTGACGGATAAGATTCAGACTCTCATGATGCTTCTGTTTGTCACGCATTATTCCTGTAGACAGCTGGTGTTTACTGGGGTACTCTACGAAACTCTGACGTTTTACTGAAGCTGATGTGGGAAGATGCAAATGTTAAGAAAAGACAACATGATGTAGAGATGAAGTCATGGAAGCTGCTTTTTAATTTGCAGAGTCCCTACGCAGTGTTCACTATTCACCTACACACACTAAGCAGGTGATTTCTGTAGAAGTTCACTACACATGTGGATACTATCAGATGATCCATTTCCACATAACATTAAATTGCAGGTTACTTTTTGAACACTGATTATTGTACTTGATAACAATTTTTTGTATTATTTTAACTAATAAAGGTAAGGAAAGCAGTACATACCATGTCAAGCACACTTAGCAGGGCACTATCAGAGGTTCAGGATGTACTCAAAAAGCAAGTGAGATGGGATATCAATACTGTGACAAGTAGCTGGCCATTGCGATCAGGAAGCTTTCCAAGTCATCATCACCTCACTCTCTCTCTCTCTTCCCATCCATTTGTCTCTCACTCTCCATCTCACTGCTCTTGCTAATGGCTCTTAAGTTGTATTCTGATTTTACTGGGTCAATACATACATATATTTAATATACATTTAAAAAAAAAATTTTTATTTAACGTTTTATTGTTCAATTAAACTACATTTTAAAACACAAATTAAATAAACCATTTTAAATAAGTCTATTAATTTCTCAATTTGAAAAGTTATTTATTTGTTAACATTTTTATGTTTTAATTATTTAATTGATCAATTGATTCTTCGTTTTATTGCTAATCGGCACGCTTGGTCCTCCATAGTATTATAGCCAATAAATTATATATAATTTCCTCTGGTTGAACAACTTCAGCTGCACGCAGCAGTTAACAGTTAAAATCCAGTACAGTACAGTCTTTCTGTCATGATCATTCACTTACTGCTATTAGCAAAACATTGTTGATGTTGGATGTAGATATTTATGAATGTGTAAGGAACAAAAGCATAATGTTTGAAGCCGACTGCTGTCTTGAGACCTGTTAGACTTGTGGCCATTGACAACACCTTTCTGGGTTGCTCTGGAAGAACATCTTTAATTTGTTTATGAAATAAACATTATACCAGAAAAGTTTAAAAGTTAAAGAATCTTTAATTAGTGTAAAGTGGGCTTGGTACATGATTTTCAGGGGGAAAAATAATTTTCAGTCTCTGAAAATGTTATATTAATATTTAGATACTGTATATCGGCCAATATATCGGTTATCGGCTTACAATGTTCAAGAATGATCGGTTATCGTTATCGGCCAAAATGTGCATATCGGTGCATCCCTAATCTTGTTCATTGCTGCATCAAATCATTTTCATCATGGACTGCACCCATTCAACATTTACATTATAAGAGAGGTCAACAACGGAATTATTATTTTTACACGCAACATGTTTCAGTAGCTAATATTTATCATCTGATTGTTTATTTCGGTTAAGGGTGAACAATATATCTTTTTCATTCACAAAATCTACTAACAAATCTTGTCAATGCAAAAGCACTTAATTTTTAAAGTAAAATGTAAATGGAAGTGCAATTTATTTATTATTATTTTAGGTATTTGTACATATTTGCCCCAGTAGCACCACAGGTTCTAAATTGACGCCATTACTTATTTCAAACTTATGTAATACTTTCACTATTTCAAAATGGTGCCGCCCTTGAGGGGTTGACTGTCATGGCTCTGCTTCATTTAGTCATGTTTTTCTTGGTCCTGTAGCAGAGCCATGACAAAGCCTTTGGTTGTGTGTGGAGAGAAACATATTGTTGTCCTTTTGACAATACGTTCTCTCCAGTGTCTCGTCATTGGCCCCGCCCCTCTCATTTCCTTGTTATCTTTCCCTGAGTGTCTTATGTTCCACACCTGCCCTCGTTCGTTATCCCTCGTTTGTCTTTCCTATTTAATGCCTCATGTTTCATTGTCCTGTGTTCGGTCATTGTGTGTGCTATGTGCCTTGTGTATTCAGTTCGTCTTGTTGCTCGTCCAGTGTTCTCCAGTATTGCCTGTGCCTGTTCCTGTTGTGCTGTTTTGTCATCTCAGTAAGTGTTTAGTTTAGTTTGTCTAGTGCTTATTCAGTCCAGTGTTTAGTTAGTCTTCGTTTTGTTCCTGTTTAGTGTATTTTTTGTTCCCGTGTTTTACCCCATCGCAGGTCTTTGTTTTGTTTCTTTGTTTTAATAAAATCTATTTTGTTAACCCCTTCATCCCCGCTGCCTGCATTTGGGTTCTTTCATGCCAGTTGTGACATTGACCCGCTCCAATGCAAAATATAAAAAAATACTTTCTATAAATTGAACCGTCAGTTGGTAACATAATATGATTTGACATCATTTTATTTTAATATTTCCAAAATTGTTCATGTTAAACGTTTTTGATGGTGTTAAACTGTTTTATACCAGTTAATTTGCAGATATTATATATATGTAAGTAGTTCAGAGGCCGACTGAGGACTTTGATCAATGTTGCACTTTGACTTGTCGAATTCTTGTTCAAATTTTTACAATTCCATTCGCCGCTGCTGGTGGTGCAGAAATAACACTGCACTAGGGCTGCAGCTATCGATTCTTTTACTAATCGAGTACTCTACTGATTTTTCCATCGATTAATCGGGTATTCGGATAATAAGTACTTTTTCTTTATTAAAAAGCAATACTAAATATACAAGAGAAAATAAGACAGGTCTCTTAAAATGAGTAAAACAACTAATTTGTTTCCTTTTTAGAACAATTCGTTTTTATTGCTGAAATAGCATACATTAATATCTGTGAAAACTAAACCCATTTAGTACATTCCATTGCCATATTAAATTCAAAATGCAATATAATACAAATATATAAATAAGAAACATGAATAAAAATGGAAATAATAATTTCAAACAATAGCCTATGACTTTTATTTTTGAAGGTTGTCAGATGCTTATTTTTTAGTATGTCTGTTTCTTCACTCAAACAATAACATGTTTGTGAAATAAACTCTCAGCGCAACTCTGGAGGTGAAGTTCATGTCCTCATTCAGTGCAGACGCAGATAAATTCATGAGCATCACGCGTGTAGCACGTTAAACTGTGCAGTTCATTCACTTAGACACGCAGACCAGACAGATGAAATGTGTAAATAACAGGATTCGGTGTCCACTAGTCTGCATCTAGTTTGATGGACTCAATGCAGCTGGAAAACAAGTTTCACTCGTAAAATAGACTAAAACTAAGTAAAATATCAGTTCACCATTTCAATAAGCTATTAGGGCTGTGACGGTGGCAGTTTTTTACCACCACGGTGGAAATAGACAAATCGATCCGCGGTGGTGCGGCGGTTGAGAAATATATATTATTTATATAAATAATATTTATATTATTATATTTGCGTGTAGCAACCACATGACGAGTGGAAGAGAAATATAGACCTTATTTAAATACTTGAAATTGTTAAATAATTGAAATATGATATCTGAAATAAATGAGGATGAAACATCCGTCAATGTTTAACGTGCAAATCCATCAGTGAAACGGCACACTACAGCATATAAAACATTTAAATAAACATCAATAAATAATGAAAACTTAAATGATATAAGAAAGCTAAATACTAAATAAAAAAGCTCTTGTTGCAGTAACTTCAGTCAGTGGCGTATTAACCCTTACAGTCCTTAACAATTCCATTTGAAACAAACTGTTTAAACCTACATTGGCTTTCCTATTCAGATTGCCATAAAAACTTTACTTTTTCCGACTCGTTGATGTGAAACTTAGTTGTTGACATTTTCCAGATTAAAATGTGTACAGCTGCACTAAATGCGCGTTCAGAAGATGTGCACAGGAGCTCAAATGAAGAGATGTCTCTCCGCAACCGCGGCAAAACCTGCGCGCGCTCCGACTAAAAAAGCAAGCGGGTCATAGCCAGTTTTGATTTTACCTATCTGTTCATTTCACAATAAGATCCATTGCAAAACCCGCAGAATAACCTGGGTTTTGCCGTGCAGGCCTGCGCTCGAACGCACCAACGGAAACGTATGCCAATAATTTCTGTTAATTTAAAATCTTTTAAATAAAACCATCCACAACTGAAAGGCTACAACCAGCAATCGTTATCGCAACTCTCATATTTATTACACCTATATTTGTCAGAGTTATGTGCACTACCGCCGGTGGCAGTTCGCCACCGTCATGGCACTTTACCATCGCTGTGGTGCGGCTGTTACGGCAACCGTCACAGCCCTATAAGCTATCAGTTATTTATCAGCATGAGAAATACGTGTGAGCGTGTGAACAGACTAAAATGCGTGTGTCTCACGGTGAATGCGTGAGACTTGAGAGCCCTGTAACATGTATAGAGTTTAGCGGGCTGTGCGTCAGTAATAACGGTCCGTGGGGAAACGCAGTGCTCCGTGTGTACTGTAGTTAAATGGATTAAACGAGGCTTTGAGGCAACAAAAATTGCCTCGATGATTTTTTGTATTCGAATAACTCGAGTTACTCGAGGAATTGTTTCAGCCCTACGCTGCACAGAATGTTTTAAACTGTGGCAACTATGCTGCGGTACACTGCATAAAGTTCATAAACAGCAGCGTGCCAGTTCACAGACTACAATCATTTACCCCATTTAAACCCTTCTTACAGCAGAAAAGAAGTATAAGGGCGATGGAGCAGAGATAAACATGGCTAATGAAAACATGGGTGTGGGTTAATTAGAACAATATAAGAAATGGCACAACACACAATCACATGCACAATAAAAGACCCCAGACAATAAAACTCCACAAGATACACCTCAATCAGTCTCATGTGCTTCTCTCAGCTGTTCAGAAATCAATCCCCTCTGAACTACCAGATACTTGGGTTAAAAATACTTTCTCGCTGGCGGCCGGGGTTAGGGGTGAGGATGTGTGCAGTCACACGAGGGTCCAGTTCAGGGTGTTGTGGGGGTAATTTAGTGTACCGCTGCTGAGAGAGTGAGAGTACCTCCCTCCCATCTGTTATTCTGTAAGCAGATCTTCTTGAGCTGCATCCTATACTATTAACTACGACACGAGCAGGCCTTCGCATAAACAAGCACGTGTAACTATATGCAAAAGACAGACTATTTAACATTTCATTTAAGGTCACGTGTGCATAGAAAAGCGAGAAGATGATTTGAAATTAAGTTGCAGGATTGAATATCACATAGAACTTTTTTTTCTTATAACACCAAGAAAATGTTCAGGACATATTTATGTCTAATATTTTCTTCTAGCTATTTTAAAAACATTTCCTTGAAAACATTATAAGTGTAATGCACATTAATACAATTTATTCAAATGTACCGTCAGTGTAGGGCTGAAACGATTCCTCGAGTCACTCGAGTAATTCGAATACAAAAAATAATCGAGGCAATTTTTGTTGCCTCGAAGCTTTGTTTAATCCATTTAACTACAGTACACACGGAGCGCTGCGTTTCCCCACGGACCGTTATTACTGACGCACAGCCCGCTAAACTCTATTCATGTTACAGGGCTCTCAAGTCTCACGCATTCACCGTGAGACACACGCATTTTAGTCTGTTCACACACTCACACGTATGTCTCATGCTGATAAATAAGTGATAGCTTATTGAAATGGTGAACTGCTATTTTACTTAGTTACTTGCTTACTAGTTTTAGTCTATTTTGCGAGTGAAACTTGTTTTCCGGCTGCATTGAGTCCATAAAACTAGATTCGGACTAGTGGATGCCGAATCCTGTTATTTACACACGTCATCTGGCTGTTCTGCGTGTCTGCGTGAATGAACTGCACAGTTTAACGTGCTACACCGTTTGTCTGCGCTTTATGAGGACATGAACTTCGTCTCCAGAGTTACTCAGAGTTTATTTCACTAACATTTTATTATTTGAGTGAAGAAACAGACGTACTTAAAAATAAGCGACTTCCGACAACCTGCCAAAATAAAAGTCCGGTTTACTCGGTATTTTATGTGGACAAATATATTACTATTTAATAGTAAAAAAAAGAAACTAATTTAGATAAACTAAATGCATCATGCATACGCTGAAGTTAGTTGTTTACCTTTGAAATTATTCTTTCTATTTTTATTAATGTTTCTTATTTATACATTTGTATTATATTGCATTTTGAATGTAATATGGCAATGTAATGTATTAAATGGGTTAACTTTTCACAGACATAAATGTATGCAATTTCAGCAATAAATTTTTTATTTTTTCTAAAAAGGAAACAAATTAGTTGTTCATTTTAAGAGACCTGTCTTATTTTCTCTTGTATATTTAGTATTGCTCTTTAATAAAGAAAAAGTATTTATTATCCGAATACCCGATTAATCGATGGAAAATCAGTAGAATACTTGATTACTAAAATATTCGATAGCTGCAGCCCTATGTCAGTGTAAAGGCAGTATTCAAGGTTTTCATTTATGCTTGTCTGAATAAAAATGTTGCACCCAGACAGGACATTACTGTATTAAAGAAATGAGCAATTCAATCAAAACCAAGAAAAATAAAATCATTTACAAATCTTCCAGATGAAGAAGGAACATGTTTGTAAAAAATAAATATTAATCTTTATCCCATGCCAGAATAGACTTCATTGTCTTCACGCATGATGTAAAACCTGTATGTGTCAGAGTTTCTGTCTGCTTGTGCTAAAAAAACAGTCCATTCCAATACTTAGAATCCAAATCTAGGGATGTAACAAATTAACAATATTAGCGATATCGTGTTATCGCAATAGCAAATTGTCTCAATATTATCGTGGTCACATGACTGTATGAAACGATAGGTCTTCCGGGCCTAACATACAAGGCAAGGTCCATCTGGTGCAATTATTTTATTTTATAAAAGGGATTTTTAGGTAATTTCACCCATCTCATACTATAACTCATACCTTTAAGCAACAGTTATGATTAGAGGATTTTTTTAAAAAGAGGACGCTTATGGCATGTTTCCAAGTCATCATTTGAAATATTGCAACAAATACTGTGGACTTTATACCGATGTATTATCGTACAGTGAGATTTTGATATTGTTACATCCCTATGCAAATCTAAATGTGGCTCATATGATGTAAACCCAATGTCAAAGAGCAAAGCTGTAATACACACATACTTATGATTTTACATCTCAAAATGTAGTAATAATGCGTAGAGTCTTTATATTTACGTAATCTTCAGTCTGGCTAATGAACTATTACTCGTCATTTTTGTCAAGTATTGTCAATCAATATAGTTGATGTTCATGTCTTTGATAGGTTGAAAAACTACTTTATAAAATAATTTGTTCATTTGTTCTATTAAAACACAACCTATCCCAGGGTAACATGCAGTCATAATTGAGTCATTCATAGGCCGTCTCATTGAAGAGTCTTAACACTGTGAGTCTGTGGTGTTTTCAAACACTGCTCTGTTTGTTTGAGCAGTCTGACACATCATCTACTGCCTCAACCAATGGCAAAGGGCATTTTTTGTGTTCTTTTTACGAAATGTGCATGTAACTCCAGAACCATTAGAGATACCTTAATATCCTTTTAGATTCTTATACTTGACCTACCTTTCTTTTGGGAACTACATTTTTAAAGCCCTATAGGGGTTCAGTCCCAGAGATAAGGGGATCTAAATATCGCTTCATGTTAAAACTGTTAAAATGTACACAATTTCAGTCATCAAAAACCAAATGTGGGTCATTTTTCAAAAATCTGGTACTTCATTTCTTGTAAAGAGGAATGTCTGAAGCACAAATAATGTTGAAATTTGGTAGAAATATTGTTAGTAGTTCACAGAATGAAAGAAAAACAATCATTTTACCTAAACACATACCTATAGAGAGTAAATTCAGAAAAACAGAAAATAATTGTAAAATAGTCTCTTTCCGCAGCTGTATTTCCAAAATATTAACAAACAAATACACTTTTTTGTACATACAACTTCTTAGAACTGATAACAGACAAGGTTTACCTGAACCTTCGGTCTGGTCGGTCACTGAAAAATAAAACCTCTTACCTCTTAAGACCTCTTAAGATCAAATTTTTACTTTATGTAAAAAGAAAAACAAAATTAAGTCATTTTTACTTGAAGTAAAAATAAGAAAAGGAATTAAGAAAGCTAAACCCTAAGAGAGAACACATTAAGCCGTAAAAAAAAAAATGGTATGTTGATGCAGGTCACATGCTGGTAAATCAACCAGGATTAAGCAGGTGTCATAAAAAACACCAAAGCTGTACAACACATATATATTTTATTGTATTGTGATATATCGTGCCAGGATATATTGTTACACCCCTGCTTATCTGCACTGGCCATATGCTGTTTGTGCAAGCACATTCATAGCTTGATCTGAGTTTGGATTTTCATCAAATAAATTATTATTTGTGTGCTTAATACTGATTTTTTTGTGTTGGACTGGACAATCACAATACTTTTAAATACAAAAAAACCCAATCCTTAAATGTTACAACGGCCCCTTGCAGTCAAATCAGTGAACACGTAATCTGTTTGAAAAGGCAATTCTACCTATAACAAAACTACCAAACTTGGCATTACAAAAGTTTCCTGCTTTCCCCAATTGCAATCAATTAATAGTGATTTTTGTATCAGCTCAGCGTGTGATCAGCAGGAAGTAAGTGTAACAGCTTGGTTCTGGATGTGGGGGGAGAGAGTGATGCAGGAACACCAGTGATGGTGTGAGGAAGAAGTGCTGGAGAACAGCTGAGACTCCCAGTATGACATTCCTCACTGCCAGAATCCCTCCTCCATGCAAAACACGGAGAGCTCGAGTCCCTCATGCTACTGCTAATTCATTCACACGCTCATAATAGCACCATCAGCTACACTTTCTCTGGAAGATCTAAATGTATATGCATGAGGAACAAGAGACAAGATGATGTCCTGTACCTAAAAAACTTTCATCCTTCCATCCGTCTATATTTGAGTCTAGGAAAGTTTTTGCTTTTAACGTCTCTAGTCCTTCCAACACTGTCATCGAGGCTAAAACAGAGAGCTTAAAGAGATTTACCGTACGAGATTCCTCTAATGGATTTCTGACATCATCCAATTAAATGAGGAAAGATGCCAATTCCCACCCGCTGTTCCTGCATGGAGGACAAATGGATTCAAGCCAGTTACTGTTGAGGGGATCCATCCCCAAGAACTTAAAGGAACAGTTCACTCAAGATCTATATATATCATTATTTTCTCATCCGCTTATGTCCATCCAGTAAATCTTCATGCTGTGTTTTACACCTTGTGGACAACATTTTTCAGCGATCTGATGACGATTCCTGGCTTGAGTTCCTTTACCAATCCTGTTTCCCTCTCACTGTCTTATACTTTCCTGTCTACAATAATGTCCTCCTCAATATAAAGCAATAAAAATATCAATGAATAATAGGGCTGTTCGATTATGACAAAAGATATTAATCACAAATATTTTGCCCAATGTTGAGTTCACGATTATCTGGAAAAAAGTCAATGACTAGGTATTTATTATATTTTAGATTTATTATCATAAATTAATGTCATTTTTTGTCAATTTAATACTGGATTCAACTTAATAACAAATAAATACATTTTTAAAAATTGATAAATTAAGATATAAATGCATACATTCAAATAAATAATTTATATATAATAAATGAATAAATGATACAATCGCTGCAAAAAGGAATGTGGCACAATAATTATTGTACCTCGATTATAGTTGTTGGATGCCAAAATTAAAATTGAAAATCGATTATGATTATGATTAATTGCATAATCTTAATAAATAAAATATCACATATCATTTTTTAAATATAATATGTGCGCTGATATTTTTCCTTGGAACACAAAAGGAGAATTTAAAAAATCTTTTACACACATTGACTGCTCATGGTGACCATCTGTGTGTCTTTAAAAAAATGAAAAATAATAAATACATAAACATTACGGCACTTTGTTCCTTTAATGGTGCTCTAAAGTCATTTTGAAGCTTGACAGTCATGGTCACTATAAATGCCCTTTGTATGAAAAACTAAATTCAAATATGAACTCAATAAAGAGAATAAAATCCAAACAGCATTCAGATTTGAAACGCATGTGGATGAGTACAGAAATACTATTCCAAAGTCAAAGGAAGGTCCAGGAAGTCCATTTAACAGAAAATGTGAATGACAACCTCCGTTGTGCCTCAGTTACTACCAGGGCTGGACTGGGAAGAAAAATCGGCCCTGGCATTTTTAGGCCCGCATCGGCCCTCCACTGAAACTGTCGAAGGGGGGGGGTGAAGTTTCACGCGTTGCGTGCATTTGCATTTATAATACGTCCGTCTAAGCAGCCAACGCCTCCATTACGGCCCCATACGTTAGCGGCAAACGCGTCCGTTACGGCCCCATACGTTAGCGGCCACAGCCTCCGTTACGGCCCCATACGTTAGCGGCAAACGCGTCCGTTACGGCCACATACGTTAGCGGCCACAGCCTCCGTTCCGGCCCCATACGTTAGCGGCCCACCGGGAAAACGCCCGGTACGCCAGATGGCCAGACCGCCCCTGGTTACTACGCTGAGAAGCCAAACATGCTCGATTCATTTCAAGTCCCTGTTAATGGTCCGAACACGAGTGGGAAGTTTCATTGATGAAACCAAGAAAATAGGTCATTGTTGAGCATATGAAAGCATCACTGCCACATGTCTGGTCTACTATTAGAGAACAACGCTCCTTTTCATCAGCTTAAACCGTCCGTGGAAAACATGCCCTGAGATTTTACAAGCTGTCTGATGAACGCGACTCAGGGTTCACCGTCCCACCGCAAATTCAGTGTGGACAGATAAAATAATCTGGCTAAAATCAAGAGTGGATTGGGAAGCGTTAATCTGGGCTAATCCAAACGGACATGCATCAGGGTGCAGATGTCTCAATAGCCCGGCCTGTCCATTAACTCTCTGATCCTTTTATCTCTTCACAACCATCCATCACTCTCTGCATCCTCACCACTCTCTCGGGAAAAGTAAGAACGGCCCGGAAGCAGCAGTATGACGGTCACTCTTATGGGTAAAATTTGGTCATTGTTTCTCTAATGTGTAAAAACTAGGGCTATCAAACGATTAATCGCATCCAGAATAAAAGTTTCTGTTTACATAATACACGACTGTGTACTGTGCACATTAATTTTTTTTTTTTTAATAGTCAATCATCTTTATCTATGTCACAGTCGTGAATCGTTTGCTGCTGATAATACAGAGACGAAAGTATACAGAGACAAAGGAGGTACTGGAGGAGATGCGCTCCCATTCTAGGACAAAACATTTTACACACCAGTCAACGCAAGATGAGTCTTGACAGACTATGAATGTTAAATCTGAACATAACTGCTGTGAAGTATTCTGAGTTAAGCAATAAATGGTCTTAAAGCCGTAAAAGACTAAAAGCCATAAAATTCACATTTGGACGTTTATTCTTAATAAACGCGGCCAGCGCCGTACAGTCAACAATTTTACACATACAATCAAGAAATGTAAAATAACATCACACTGCATTGACAAATTTCATGTAGATGCAGACTGACTGATACACCTGCCAATATTTGGCCTTTTAGAGATGATCCAAATCCAGATGAACATTGTCCAATTGGCTAATAAACGGAAGCGTTAGTACCTGTGTCCAAAATCGACAAACAGTCTTGCCAATAAATATTTAAAAAGTTCTTTACTTTGGAGTAAGGTTTTTTTGTAACTTTATTGCAGTATTCAATTCCGATCAATAAGGTGTATTAAATATATTTGCATTACATAAATTAATATTGATCATCCGCTAGTACATCAATGCTCGTGAAGAGAGAAAACAGGCCTAGAGGTGGACAAACACAGGTTAACAGAATGACAAGGCCCTTATTTTGTAAAGAAAACACAAGCACCAATATAAATGAATCATCCTCAAGGTGTGAGATTGTTTTCAACATCGTTGGATTTCTTTCAAGAGGCCTCTGGCTACAGGAGCGCGCGGAGCACCGCTATGACCTTGAGAGGAGCGAGGAAGACAGGGAAGAGGGGAGGCGTGGAGCTCACGCATCAAGGAACACCCATCCCGGCGAGAGAGAGGTACTGCAGAGTTTAGCATTACGGATGCGGCCGGGCCAATGGTTTGACCGAGGCGCATAACTACTAGAAAATAGTTTCATACAAACCCCCACCAATAATTACGGCCCCTTTACAGGTTCTTTAAAAATATACCACATACTGAAGACATACAAATATTACTCCCGAGAAGAGAAGAACTGATGCATCTTTTTGCAAGAACCTCTTCATCCCCCACCACCCCCGTGAACCAATTGTCTAGGGATGTGGAAATTTCCTCTCATCCTCTAAAGCAAGCTTGTGAAGCACATCAGTGCTCATCTGCATATCCAATGAATGCGGATGCGACGTCACCGAGTCCGAGACTGACTGACAGCTGAAACATTCCGTAAGAACGCCCTCATTGACACTTTACCGGCGCGATTAATGGGAACGACACTGCGAACAAGCTTTCACGACGGTCCACAAGCAAGACATCTCTAAAATGAAGAAAACGACACCTATGAATCCTTTCAAACACGCGACTCTTATTGTATTTAGCGAAGGAATTAATTACCGTTTCACATCCGAGGGGCTGCCGTAGAACGCGCTGTGATATCCATGAAAGCTATTCATAGACCTCAATGCTCGTGTGAAACTGTACATTGTGTACAGTTACAATAAATATGAACAGCGAAAAAATCAAATACTAATAATAAAACGATTATTCCATAAATCCTTCTGTCTGAAGATCTCGCAACGGGACATATTCAGCATAACGTTAAATAACGGATTTTCCCCTCATCTCCTAAATAGACTAACGTTAGGCTACTGCAGTATAGGAATCAGTCGCATGCAGGTTTATAGACGTCAAGTAAATAACCTCTTTAAAATCGTGTGTATATATATATATAATGTATTAGGAGGTTCAGTTTTAGCTGACTGTACATTTCTTCACAGAGAGACGCCTCGTGAAATAAGCGATCGATTGCCAGGTAACGCTATACCTGGAAATAACATATGGATATCGTCTAAATTAACTGTTTAAATGTTGACATGGTATTTATATGATTTGACACGGACACCCGGCGGGGTGCACGGTGAATTGCACGTAGTGCCACATTATAACAGATTGTTATCGACAGCACAGTGACTTAAAGCCAGTGGCATTGCTGCTTTTCACTTCAGGTTAGAAGTATGAAGGGCGAAATTATTTATTGCTAATGCCAAGAAACTACGAATTTACTGAGGGAATTCTTGCATGAATGTAATGAACCACTGCAGATTTGTAGACGTTGTTATTTCAAAGCCATGAAACACACAGAGAGTATGCAGGTAACGTTAGTTTAATGCTTCTGTGGGTTTTGGACATTGTTTTTTAGGGCGTTCTGCTGGCACTTGTCAAATAACGCGGACTTACCCCAACTACTCGCCGTGCGCCCGATGAATTCCCCCGTCCGCGGGTTGTAGATAACATCTTTCCAAGTCGACTTTTTCTCGTCAGCTTTCTCCTCTTTGTTGGCCATGGTTTGAATAAGATGAATAAACCAGTTTGAGGACGATGGATGGAGGCAAATCAAGACAGCGTTGATTCGGGCTTGCCACCTTCGCGTTGAGAAATAAATGAGGTGTGCAGTCCTTCCACGCGGCTCGAGACTGCAGCAGTCGTCCAGTCCGACTCGTCGCTAGCGGCGTTTCATGCGCATGCGCAGTGCGGCGGCACGGCAATTCCAAAAGCCGCATATTAATGATGAGCGTTCGACATCATTTATACAAAAAAATTCCAACGCCCTTCGTAGTTTGTGGGTTGCTAGGAATTCGCAAAGGTGTGACTAAACCTATATAAGCGGGGTTAGGGCTGACTGCCGTGTTTTTACTGTAATAAATGACTCTCGTGGTTTTTTTCTCTCCAGAAAATTGATTTCTGCAGGCACATACATTGAAGTGTCGAATACAAAAAAGCTTTTGAGCATTTCCACCTACAGCAGGACATGCCGGCGCACTTTATGGGGCAACCTACAAATGAAACTTGTTTATTGTCTGATTTAAAATACTATTCTATTTCAAATCTTCCAAATCACGTATGGATTTTAAATAATTTACAGCCTATTCAATGGATTTTCAACTAAATTTTAATTCACATAATTCATCATTCTCAACCTGTTGCATGAGGAATAGCAATAAAAGATGCCTAAAAGAAATTGTAATTCATAATTTGTATAAAATAATACTTTGTATAAAACAAACACGTGACAACTTTAATCTAATATATCCTTGGCGCAATGTATGTTTATTATAATTACTCAAATTTATATATTTAGTATATTTACAAAAAATTCTAGTTTCCAAGCTTTTACACCTAAATACAAAACTCCTGCTACAGAACACAGGAATTTATTAAATTGACTTTTGAGTCAAAACTAGTGCTCCTTCAAACAATAAAGATCATTTATAAAAAAATAAAATGTTTTATACAAAAGTATCAAAGATGTGTGACATTTAATCAAGTTGTTGCCTTTTTAGAATGTATTGTTTTACATGAGAACAGACCGGATCTCAGTAAAATTGTTTCTTATTCTCACAATTGAACTATGATGCACTCCTCTTTCCATTACACACAACTTCATTTCTTCTGAACAGAAGATAGAAGAATTCATAAACAAATATTGATTTCATATCCAGCTTCAGGATCTCTGGTTTAATGCCATCATGGATGAGTGTATAGAAGGTTTAGGTATACCGTATATCAGAGTTTTCAAGGGTTATTTTTTGTAAACCACACCACACCAGAGGTAACCAAAATTATATGTTTATATATGTATACATGTACATACAGTTACAGTTGCAAAACAAAAAGTCATAGGAGTTATTCTGTTGATTGAAGTCAGTTTAAAATGCGACCTGAGTGGATCAGGGAATTTTCCCCTTTGTATTGGCCACTCTGAATTTCAACAAAAATGTTTTTATCATCACACTCACACAGACTACCAAAATCTCCTAACATGCAACATTCAAACAGCTTGAAGCAGAATGCTCTAAGCTACATGAACCCAGAACAGCTGATGACAACCATCGATACTGTCCTTCAATAAAGACAGTGAATAAACTATGCAATACAACAAAATCCACTTATAAAAAAAGAACCATTTTCCGTTTTGAATGCGGGTAGCTTCCAATCCAGGCTTCCAATGCTTATCCGATCCCCACGGCCAAGAAAATAAAGTGGCACTAGCCCACTCATATATTGTCACATTCCAATATGACCGAAATAAATACATTTTCAGAAAGAATCTGAAAGTCTTCTGGATAAGCCGTGGAGAAAGTAAGAACAATGACATTAAGGAAATTAAACATCGGATCTTTAATGACAAATGTTAACCTTCACTTTTTCCCCCTCCTCTACAGCCCGACCTGCAGCTCTCGCATTAACTGCTAGCATAGAAAAGCACTTGAGAAACACACCCAACTGTTTCTCCGCGAGCCAAAGTCTTCTGCCGAAAACTGAGAAAGAGGAAGTGACAGATTGTGAGGGAAGTTAAAAATATTGTAATATAGCGAGGAGTGGCAGCTTATTTCCTGTGTGGCGTTCCTCCCCGGCACTGCTCGGGAATCCTGTCCCGGCGTAGACAGTGACGGCTGATGTCCCGCTGAGCGGATGCTCACTCTGGGGAAGAGGGATTGTCATCGTCCTCGTCGTCCTCTTCCTCGTTGAAGGAGCTGGGTGTTTGACCCCGAGACTCTGAGGTGTGTGACGGGGCAGTGCTGCTGTGACTGTGGAGAGAGGAGGGGTTATAGTCCAAAATTGTAATTATAGTAATAGTGTAATCTGGATATTTAGGCGGTGAGGGTTGCCTCGTCTGTCCAGCTCAGCAAGTACCGCATGTATTTACATCCAAAATATTTACATTTAAATGTTGTGTATTTAACAGAAGCTTGCGGTAAACATACTTTGTGTGACTGAGAGGTGTTCTGTTGGAGTTTCTGGCCATTCCTGTTGGGACACAATGACATGACGTTCAATAAAAATCCTGCGATACAGTCAAGATCTCCAAAGAAACCACTTCTGTTGTCATTTCAAACCTGTATGACTTTCTTTCTTTTGCAGAACACAAAAGAACATATTTTGGACAACGTTGGTAACCAAACAACATTGGCCTCCATTGGCTTCCAGTATATGAACAAAACCACTGAGACATTTCTCAAAATATCTTCTTTTGATCAACAGAAGAAAGGAAGAAAGAGTCAGGTTTGAACGACATGATGGTAAATAATGTTTTTTTGGGGGGGGTGAACTATTCTTTCTTCTGGAGAACACAAAAGAAGATACATTGGCCCCCATTGACCTCCATTATGTGAACACAAAACCACATTTCTTTTTTGTCACCTGTCTTGATATTGTTATTTTTATGTGGCAGCCCTAATGCCAAGAATGTGCTTCCACGGAGTTTTAAAGTTACAACATCATCAAAACCCTTTGGCTTTCAAGCTAAATATCTGATGCAAATTCCCATTTGATGACCGCAACTGGTCTAGTTGTCTCATTAATGTAAATGTGTGGTCAAGTAGTGGTGAAACCGCAGTACAGAATAGATGCTTGAATTCAATAACATCTGCATGCCTCTAGTCAGGTGTGTTTTTCTAGTGAAGACAAAAAGCTTTTTACATCGCATGCCTGTTGCGATTACAAAGTTGGTTAATTTGAGTTTTTTATTGCCTGTCATGTAACAACATTTTACAAGTGATATTTGGACTAATAAAAAGCACTTGTGGTTTTAGGTGCCAGAATTCGCACAAGATACAGCATGTGAAAGGAATCATGGAGCGCTAGTGTCAAAACAAAATGACCAAATGTTATTGAAAAAGAAACAAAACAGAAACCGTGTCACGAGTTTCTCAGGTACCCACCAAGGACATACGCTTCCAGGGACTTGGGCACTAGAGATTGGGCCACGTTGAGGTTCTCTGAAGAGCATGTGCCGTTCTCAAGCCCCAGAGACATGCCCATTCGCTTCAGGATCTCGATGTCATCATGGATCTCAAATGTGTTGTCAAAGTTAAAGAGGTATTCACACCTGTTTGGAGGGATGGATGCGAGTCAAGTTTGAAATTCTGCAGGCTTTCAAAATCAATACGTTTTTTTGATCAATTTTACCTCACTATTTAGCTTAGCTTTTGTTATAGCAAACATATGATCACATAACCCATTTACAGTCCATCTATGTTTGAAGAGTTTGGTTCCAAAATGAAATAACTTTTCAAAAATCTGCTTTTTTATTATGTTATCATGTTTTATTATGTTAGTTAGCTGCATTTTTTGTTCTGGCTTAAATCAAAACAAACCAACTGCAGTTTGATTGATATTAATTGGAATGCACAATAAAAAAAACGTGATTTTTGAGTCATCTCATTTTGGAACCAAACTCTTCATTTGCATGTCAACACATATTTGATGTCCTTAACTTTGGCTCTCACAATTAAAATGAAATGAGAGGTCGTTATAGATAAAAAGCGCCACAGATACTATAACTGGTGCTCTGCGTATCCACCAAAAGAATCCCAATTGTAGAAACAAGTGACTGAAGTTTATTTTTACCAGTCCGCCTATCATATATAGGCTATACTGTATATGCCGCCTATATTTTAAGCAAAGAAAAGTTTCAGTTTTTTTATTATGATCATGATTTGATTACGGAGCATTAAAGAAAGCATGAAAAACATGTGTTTCCTTGTTTAACAATACAAGTGGCCCAGAAGTTAAAAAATAAAAAGAACAGATGTACTGTACGATATGACCTCTCATGTTTCAGTCCGTTTGTTTAAAAACGTCCGCGGCTTTATTTAATCGGACATCGCTACAGCACAAAAAAGGCCGTACAGACACAAACACTAATAAAAACAGATCGACCAAAATGGTCGAGGGAAATCTCGTACTTATCACTAGAGATGGAGCAGTCGATGACGGTGCGGACGTCTGTGTTAAGGATGATAAAGGGAAGCTGGATGACAGATCCTGGAGGGGGAGGCGACTGTGCTGACGCTTCGCTGGCCTGGTTCCTCTGTACCAGATTCTTAAAGGCGATCTGCTGCTCCACGGCAAGAAACGCACAAATCAACATTCGTATACACGAAGCCTTTCAGCAGTTTCATTTACTGTACATCAAAACAGAGCCCATAAACCAAATTAAATCAAACACTGTTGATCATTAAAGAGCTTTGCGTAATCGTAGCACAACATACGCACATGCATAGAGGCTGGACATGGACTAGAACCAAGCCAATGAGTTTTATCTGATCGATATCCTAGCACCAAACATCTATGACTTCATCGCTCTGATCGACTGCAGTACAATATGCATCAGTTGTACATGTCTGTAACGCAGACTTTTAGAGCTAATGTGCTAAAGCGCAAGGGTTGAATGTCATACGAACAAAACGTGACCATTTTCTGTGATTGTGTGAGTGGGCTTCACAACAGGAGATGGATGGCGCTTGGGCGTCTTAGTTTCTCGGAAAAACTGGATCGATATTAGGAGATTGCTGCTTTCCACAGCTGGCCCCAGTAAATACGACTCCTCCCTCTTCTCGTCTGCCATTTATGGCTCATCCTTTTATTTGTTGGAATGGAAGAGTGGATTGAAGCTAGTTTGGATTTTGATGCTAACTGGCTGAAGAGTTCAAATTGTGTGTCGCTGATATGCACTGTACTACTAATATACAGTATGTACACAGGTGTAGTACAAACCTGTAATACCAGCTCCTCTAGCTGGGCTCTTTTCTGCCGGATTCTTTCCAAGCGCTTCTGTTTTTCCAACTGAGAGACAACCACACACACACAAAATGATTTCATTAGAAATGAAGAGTAAAATGCTCTATAGGCCTAATGTACATCGCCGTAATACACTGAACTCGACTGTTGTACACTATAGCTCTAAAAGTATAGAGGTGTGAGGATTCAGCAACACACAGATAACAGCTTTAGATGGCCCACATCATTGAGTAAAGGTGTATGTGCGTGTTCACACGTGTGCGTGGGCTGCCCTCCCCACCACCCTTCCTCCTCTCCATCATCCTCCTCCATTCACCCTCTGCCACTGTCTGTCAGACTACCACAGATGTGACACTAACAGATGGTGTCAGAGGGATCTTCAAACACACACACTTCTTCACACCTGTATTTTATTACAGCTTTAACTAAAACCCAACAATGCAGGAAAAAGCATTACTATTCTTAAATGATCATGATTTTTGTGTACTCGTGTGCACATTCGATAAGACGGAATGCTGATATACTGTATGCATGACAATGAAATGTAGGTGTCAATTTAATCAATTAGGTTTTGTTTACATGATTTATGACTTAATTGTAACAAAAACATTAACTCTCTATAGCCAAACTCCAATACAATATAACAGAAATCTGAATTATAAATCTGGTGTCTGCATGCATTAAAACAATTTTGAGCCATTATCGAAATATTGTTTGGTATATTTATTTATCTATACACATGTCCAAACTGAAATACTTTCAGATGCTACAAATACAGACGCATGGGGAAAATAAACCGGTCAAGCATGTTTTTAATTCATATGCGAATTAAAATGTCTAAAAAATAAAGCTGTGGAGCATGTAAATATCTTATTCTGATTAAAATGCTTAAATAGATAATAATAAATGCCAGAATAAGGATCTTAATTAGAACAGAAGTCATTTATGTTATGTGAATCTGTCTCTCAAACACACACACACCTCTAGGTTGCGACACTCTTGGGCTGAGTTTGTGGGCAGGCCAATCCAGCGGATCTCCTTCTTTTCTTTAGAGATGATGTTCATGGCCATCAACACGTTGAGTGCATCATAAACGCGTCGACGGATGTTCTTCTGGTCGTACACCTGCTGTGTGTGAAAATACACCTTTAATAACATCACAAAGAGCGGTGCAGTGTGCGATCATCTCTTCTGCGCTTCATTTTTCCGTCTCTCTGGTTGAACCCCCGACCCTCCTAAATCTGCAGTAAAGTCTTGTTTAATTACACTTTTTGGCATTCCACTGTGTGTGCTGTCAGAAAGAATCTTGTCAAATATTCACTACGAGCCACTCTTATAAACTGATCTGAGGCCAGCGGTCGAAACACAACCCCAAACTCCCCTTATACGAAAGATATAATCTGAGAGCAACACAGAGTTGCTGTTTTCCGCAGGTTTTTGGCGAGAGGTGGAGATTGTGCAGTGTTACAGGAAGTGTTCACCGCTCTTCATAACTCACAGACAGATAAATCACAGTTCACATTAACATGAGAGGCTGCAGGAGAGACCTGGAGAGCTCTGCTGTTATTCTGCTGTGTAAACACACATTGACTAACTGATGGTCATTTTAGGTGAGGTGTAACCGTGACTGTATACATCTGTCATTTCTGAAAGATCAGCCTGGCAGACAGAAAGTCAACGCCACTGTAAGATACGCATTAGGTATAAACCATTAAGACCATTAACCGTCAATAGTAACTTATCAGAAGCGGCAATGAGAACATGACAATGAAGCAGTTAGTGCACATTTTCCACACATGTCGAGTCGTGCTGCTGATGGGGGACGGATTTGAATTGTTCATAAACGTATATGAACAAACACTGGTTAATGTCTCACAGATGTGTTATGTAGAAGTTTGCATCCTTTCAAAGCTAAAAGAAAAGAATCCCACCTCTGCTTGTGAAACCATTTCTTCATGCTGTGATTCTGTGGTTTTTTTTAATTGCTTGATGCAGAAACTAAAGGTCTACAGTATTTCTAGCATCGTGTAATCATTGAGACTGTGGACGAGTGAAGGATGTTAAACATTCGCCAGTGGGAACCACATTACTGCCTTCACAAAGGTACGTGTTAACATCACCACAGCTGAATATTTCTTTCTAAAATGTTTGATGTACGAAAGTATTTTGCCCGGCAAAATACCTCTTCTATGTTTACTGAAATATCACGTACAACATCAGCCTTGGAATGCTGCAGGTTCAAAAGCCTGCGTTTTATTTCTCAAATATTTACTTTATACGCTCAGTACATACATTATCACTTTATTGGTATGGAAAACTTTTAATGTGTGACATGGAAGTGGATTCTTTACTTCGTATCCTGCCGTTAACAGTATTCAGAGAATCTAAAAGACTGAAAAACAGGACATGTTATTGTGCCTTGTTGACATGTTATTGTGCCTTTTTATGCATTCATATCATAAAGGATATTTAGTCTAAATCTTAAAGACTGACTGATATGTGAAGCATTTAGATCAACAGTGAGTACTCCTAACTTTACAGATCCAACTGGGATTTATACAGGCGGACAAAAAAACAACAGCTTTGACATGCGACGCAATAACATTTACATCTGCAATCTTAGTTTCCTTCCTATACAATAAACTGTTTTCAACTATTTGCATTGTGGCACCTGCACTGTGTGAGGTCATTACACAACCCTAAAAACGTCTCAGACACTCACAGAGTCAGTGGGTATCAGGCTGCTGGCGTGGGTGAATTCAGCGACCAGCTCGTCTGCCACCTCATTGTAGGATGTGGTGCCTTTCTTCTGTACCTTCTCGCACACCTTCATGGAGAAATGCCTCAGACCTTTACCGTTCTTATCTGCTCTCTTCATTCTCTTACTGCGGAGCGACAAAACAAACATGTGATGTTTCATTTACACACACTGTCAAAAACATGTTTTGTGCAAATGCACAAAATTTCACCCCTATTTAAAAGAAAAATGAAGCCTATTTTATGATTGTTGTTGCGTTATTGTCATGATAAATGAAGCACATTTTGCCCCCAAGTTCACATTAGTGTCAAGACATATTTGTGTATACATATTACTTTTTATTATTTGTAGGGCTGTCAAACGATTAATCGCGATTAATCGCATCCAGAATAAAAGTTTGTGTTTACATAATATATGTCTGTGTACTGTGCATATTCATTTTGTATTTATAAATACAAACACATACACATGAATACATATTTAGGAAATATTTACATGTATTTATTTATATTTACCAATAATTGAAATGATATATAAATGTTTATTACTTTTATTATTCTGCACAGTACACAGATATATATTATGTAAACACAAACTCTTATTCTGGATGCGATTAATCGTTTGACAGCCCTAATTATTTGTTGTACTGTTTTAAATGTACACTGATTTAAATAAAATCTCCCACAATATTTTTCATGGTAACTATTATCTCATTACATCGAATTATTCATGAAAATCAAATAAGAATCCTCACCGAAGACACTCAATTATAAAAAAGTGAAACGCAACTGAAAAAAATTGCAATGCGTCTGGTTGCCATGACGATCATTTCACAGGCTTGCTGATGCTCTGGCCTTTCAGTGCAGTGAATTCTCAAGTCAGACATAACCAAACTGTGTTGTCAGTGACGAGCTGAAAGAAGCCCATCGTTTTCTTCTACATGCAGACCTGTGTCGACGCTTTCTATCCATTTTTTTCCAGTTGATTTCCTTCATTTGCGGATTTCAGTGTGAGATCTTTTAAACCTGTGTGTGTGTTTTGCATTTCACTGGTTCTTATGCCTGGGGTCGTGTCACAGAGGATGCGTCACGTTCATGACAGAAGTGGGAAAACACGTATGCACACGATGTGTGTGAACGAGAGAGAGAACGTGTGCCTAAATCAACTAAATGACTCCACCGCTGCAAGGGTACAACACTCATCCACTCCATCTACATTTTCAACAAGTTTTCCCGTGCAAAACCATGTCTCGTACAGCATCCGATTACATCAAACTAATTCACGTAACAGGACGCTGATCCTCAACAACCACACAATTTGAGATCAAAATGTTGCATGTGTAACATGAACCACGTTAATGTTGGGTAACATGCAGAAATGTAATGCTTCGAGTTTCTGTAAATCCTGGTGAGGTGCGGACAGCGCCATCAATAAAAAAGAAGGAAACAATATGGACACAGCAAAGGGCGAGAAGAACAAAGAAATGGAAGCTGTTCTCTTGCAGGTACCAGCAGGTTACATAATGGGTCTGTGCTGGTGAAGTGAGCGAACATCAGCGCTTCTGAAACCCCTCACTATTGGTTAAGCATGCTGTGATGCATCTGATGTCACGCATGCCAGCACGTTTATGTGTGCCGCAGGGGGTGCAGCTGTCTCACTTAAAACAAAAGGATGCCTCAGTTTTCCAAGGCTTGCTCAAATGTGAATGATCGGTAGAAAAATTCATTCATTCATCTATTCTCACCCCGAGTACAGAGAGCATCTAAACTGTGGGGTGAATTATGTAACCACTGCTCGATGGAGTGCAGAGATGCAGAGGAACGTGAGAGGAAAAGGGGGAGGGTACAGCGGCAACAGTTTAAGGGTTTCAGTCGTCAGGACAAATTAGTTTCAGAACAGAATCTGCCCCTAATTGAGTGAAGCACTGCAATGTTGTAGAAAGGACACACACACACACACACACACACACCGCTCTCTTTGTACATGTGAATGCCAGTGTGACACGCGTATACACGCGCAAGCGGTTCTCATGGGTGCCCGTGTGTGAAAGACATCCACGCATGCACATTTCTGCTTAGCAACAGTGTCGAGACGTGCTCTCCTCCTGCATCACAGAAATGTTTCAGCATCACAGAAATGCAGTCTTAGTACAGAAGAGAGAGAGAGCGCGAGAGAGAGGGAGGGAGAAGAAGAGGAATGAAAAAGAGGAAGTGTAGGGGGGATAGAGGGGGAGGGAGACTCGTCTGACCTTTTGCAGGAAAAGACACATCTGCCACAATGCAGAAAATAAGAGACTCAGGAGACAGGCAACCAGGTATGTAATAGGAACTGAGATACGTCTGTTACATTTTTTAAAGGCCAAAAGTGAAAATCATTCTATCATATCTGAAAATAAGTTTAAAGAATATCTCATTTATTTAGTAAGTTTTGAATAATATTAGTTAGTGTGCATGGAAAACTAAAACAACAACAACAACAACAAAAAGGTAAAATTTTATGGGAATTATTTATTATTATACCATGGTCTGTTTGAATACTCGATTCTGATTGGCTGGAAGACGTGCATTAAAACCGTTTGATGCACGGGTAGTTCCAGTCAGCTTGATCAACGTTTGATCTAGCTTTAACTTGGTAAATAAACCACGGTATAAGCAGGATAATCCACAGCTAGTCGTGCATTAAGTAAGGGATAATGTATACAGGCAGCCGGTTGTTATCGCACAAATAAGCCCCGACAGTGTGATCAGGACTTGTATCACACTGAAGGGGCTTATTTCGCGATAACAGCCTTGTACATTATCCCGCTTATTACACGGCTACTTGCCACATGAGGAAAAAAAACAGATTTGAAATATTACATTTTTACCGAATGTAGACCTTCTGCGAGGAAAAGCCGTTTACTTTCGGTTTTAAGGTAAGAAACGAAGTTCAAATGTCACGAAGAGTCAATTTGGTTTAATCGTTTGTAAATACAATGTCACATACTGTTTGTTATTAAAAGACATATTTATATTTCATTTGTCAAAACAAACCTGTCAAAATGATTTGCTGCATCCGGGTTACCATGTGTTATTAGTTTTGAACGGTTGTTATCTGGGAATAACGAACCTGCAAATGTCGCGACTGGCCAATCAGAATCAAGCATTCCAACAGGCCGTGTGACAAAGGATTTCAATGCACTTCACAGAGACAACCACCATCTGCTTCACGTCGGGTGGTTCTTGGCCTCCACGTCGTGCCATGGATTATACCTTACAAAGTAACTTAAATATAACCTTGAAAAATCTAATATTTAAATCATACTGTACAAGTATATGTACATCATCCACTAAGAAATAAAGGTTTATTGATAACTGAGAAAAATGGCAAAAATACCATTTCTTTTTTTAAATGTTCTTTCTAAATAATAAAAATGTAATTTAATTTTAGGGGCCTACAATCAAATTCTGAATATATAACAAAATAACTGCATATAAAGTAAACACAATACTTAATAGGTCATAATTAATAGGTTCATAGTTTAATGATAGAAATGCATTACTATATTGAACTATATATATATTAGTGCTGTCAATCGATTAAAAAAAATAATCGGATTAATCACACATTTTTCTGTGATTAATCACGATTAATCGCACATAACAATTATATTTTAAAATATACTTTTACATTTTAATAATTTCACATTTAATCTTCAAATTGATGTAGATACAACATATTTCTTTAACAGCATCATTTTATGAAAGCTAACATTTTGATATTAGTATTGTAACTGATGTCTCTATTAAATTGATCATTTTAACATGAATTATAGCCATTCAACAGTATAATTGAGAGCTCATGTAGGAAATATACAGAAATTGAAGGACACTTTACAGTCTTTAATGCTAAGTTATAAATTAAATGCAGAAGAATTCTCATTAAAGTTACAAAATCACATTGATTTCTTCTTTTATTTTGTTCTTTGATTAACATTAGTGACAGGAGTCAAAGCAGCACACGTTTAAGAACGTGGCCCCTTTAAGAGCTGTCTCAGTACGCAGATCTGACCGTCACCGCACTCCCATTTTCACAACACTTTGCATTCATTTAAGATTTTATTTTACACTTTGAAGTCTGTGCTTAAGAAAATGCTAGACAAAACGGGCTTTCTGACATAATCTTGTGTGGTTTTATCCATTCAAGCACGAAAGAGAACTTAACACGGATGCGCTGTCTGAAAGAGATTCACCGACGCAGCCTTTAGCCCATGACTGTTTACACCAGACTGGACCTCGCGTTGCGTTTTGCCGCGTCCCACAGTTTAGAAGCTGTCTATCTTCATTGAACGCGTCAAAGCAACTGTTTCAAATCGCGCTTAAGTGGTTTAAAAGCCTGTACACGAATAAGAGCGTGATTACATAATGTAACGCTAGACAAAGGATGTCAAAACAAACGGATGTTGCGTTAATTGCGATAAATATTTTCTGACGCGTTAATTTGAAAAAATTAATCGCATGCGTTAACGCGTTAACGTTGACAGCCCTAATATATATATATATATATATACGCGTTAACGTTGACAGCCCTAATATATATATATATATATATACGCGTTAACGTTGACAGCCAACGTTTTTTTCAAATTAACGCGTCAGAAAATATTTATCGCAATTAACGCAACATCCGTTTGTTTTGACATCCTTTGTCTAGCGTTACATTATGTAATCACGCTCTTATTCGTGTACAGGCTTTTAAACCACTTAAGCGCGATTTGAAACAGTTGCTTTGACGCGTTCAATGGAGATAGACAGCTTCTAAACTGTGGGACGCGGCAAAACGCAATGAGAGGTCCAGTCTGGTATAAACAGTCATGGGCTAAAGGCTGCGTCGGTGAATCTCTGTCAGACAGCGCATCCGTGTTAAGTTCTCTTTCGTGCTTCAATGGATAAAACCACACAAGATTATGTCAGAAAGTCCGTTTTGTCTAGCATTTCCTTAAGCAAGACTTCAAAGTGTAAAATAAAATCTTAAATGAATGCAAAGTGTTGTGAAAATGGGAGTGCGGTGACGGTCAGATCTGCGTACTGAGACAGCTCTTAAAGGGGCCACGTTCTTAAACGTGTGCTGCTGTGACTCCTGTCACTAATGTTAATCAAAGAACAAAATAAAAGAAGAAATCAATGTGATTTTGTAACTTTAATGAGAATTCTTCTGCATTTAATTTATAACTTAGCATTAAAGACTGTAAAGTGTCCTTCAATTTCTGTATATTTCCTACATGAGCTCTCAATTATACTGTTGAATGGCTATAATTCATGTTAAAATAATCAATTTAATAGAGACATCAGTTACAATACTAATATCAAAATGTTAGCTTTCATAAAATGATGCTGTTAAAGAAACATGTTGTTTCTACATCAATTTGAAGATTAAATGTGAAATTATTAAAATGTAAAAGTATATTTTAAAATATAATTGTTATGTGCGATTAATCGTGATTAATCACAGAAAAAATGTGTGATTAATCCGATTAATTTTTTTAATCGATTGACAGCACTAATATATATATATATATATACTGTATATATATAAATATTTTTTTCTGTATATTGATATTGACAAGTACGTCAGCCTTCCATATAAGATGACTAACACGAGAGTTTTACTGTTTGAGCTCCTGCTGCTCCATTATCTGCATCATCGATACTAATGACAGAGTCTTCAGATGAAACTGAGGTGAAGGAGAGGTTGTGTGTGTTAGTGTGTTATATGGAGAAACTCATTAGGGACACTGAAACACAGCTGGGGGTGCAGCTGTGATCAGCCACTGTCCCGCACAACATCTGAGCCTCGTAAATCCTACTGAGACACTAGCATTCGTCCCACAGGCAAGCCCATTTAGTTTCCCAGATCTGCTCACTTACCTAGATGAGGAATCACTCGAACACAGTCCATCCCTGCAAAACACACATTTATATTTTTTATTTCACACATTTAAATTTGACATAAATGCTTTAATGATTTTTATGACGAATAAAATATCAGTGACAAAATGAGATGCCCACCTGTCTGAGTAATAGGAATCAATGTAGTCATGTGTCCTTTTTTGGTTCCTGCAAAGAAACGGCACGAAAAACAAATGTGAGTTTGTCCCAGTTAACCTCGACACCAAGGACCCTGTGTACACCTGCTGCTAACATTTGTCTCGGGTGATCCCGACACGAGTGGACAGGCGAGACAGAGAGACGTTTATCTCTAGTATTAACAGGATTCTCAAACGTGTCTCCTGTGAGCCCTTGGGATCATGAGATTTTATCGAGAGAAGTGTCTGATTTCAGAGCTGCATATACGTCAAATGTTGATAAAGCCCCAAGCACACACATGCTTTCATTCAAAATGACTATTAATCTGCATAAAATATGTATTAATTTTATCTTTGTAAAACCTCAAGTATAAAAATCTCTTAAAGGGGTCATACGACACGGCTAAAAAGAATATTATCATTTGTTTTAAATGCAATGTGTATGCATGATTTAAGGTTCAAAAATGCTGTATTTTCCACATACCGTGCATGTTTGTCTCTCCTCTTACCCCGCCTTTACAAAGCGCATCGCTCTGAAAAGTGAGGTGTGCTATGATTGGCCAGTTAACCAGTGCGTAGTGATTGGTCAAATACTGCAAGCGTGTGAGGGAAATGTAACGCCTCTTACCATATTTGGAACATCAGGTTCCAAAGCAATTGTACTGACAGGTACGCCCACCTTACTTGCGTATACATTTGGGCGGTCTTAGTCAAATCATACCACGAACTGACGTAGATTTGTGGGGGTGTGGTTACACGAGGCGTTTCAGGCCGGTCTGGGTGAGCATTCGCTTTTAGATAGAATGCATCTTTTGTTCCCACACTTTCATTTTTGCAGTTTTACGTGTCTAATACATGCATGGGCAACTTATAACACACCAAAGACACAGAAAAACACGAATTCGCACCATATGACCCCTTTAATTTCAAACTCCCATACAGTCAGAGAACAGTCAGTGGGGGGCGCTCGAAGCATCAAGTTTTCACATTGAAGTCTGTGTTATAAGTAGAAAAGTGTATGTTAGCTCACCCCGGGGTCCACTCATTGCCCTCGGGAAGTAATGCCTGAGTAACCATGGCAACCGGTGTCGTGTGCGGTGTGAACGGGCTGCCAATGAGGATATTTCCAGGGTGAGACACTCTCTGTGGTGTGCTTAAAATCTATAGAGAGAAAGGAAAAAAGAGAGAAATTGTGATCAGAGGAAATGCAAATTGAACATGCAGATGATGACAGGAAGAGTTGTATCTCAAGATCACTTTTCACTGGAGTTCTTATATAGACAGATCAGTCACACTGCATTTACAACTCAGACGACAGCTCAATGGCAAAGCAACAATGAGATGAATCGCTGACAAATGGCTCCTTGCGTCTAGCGACATGCAGTCTAGTGCTGCCTTTAAAAGAGCTTCGACTCCAAGTACACTCGGGCGGTTCCACCTTGCGTCTTCCTGTTACACATCCATTGCTTTCTCAATGCTAACCTGAATCTCTCCACATACGCTAATGTGCTCCATCCTCTAGGGAGAGCAAACAGGGCCTACTAGAGACAAGAACAGCAGCCCTCATCCGTCATAACTTCGTTTCAAGAGATAAATCCTCCTCGCTATTTCTGGAACGACACACTAGCGGACTATTGCATAATGCATCATGCGTTTTCTGCATAGTGTGTACATTTTCTGTATGCCTAGAATATAGATCACCTACTGCAGGACACTGCACAGAACACGATATCCCACAATGCAATGCTCTCAACCCCAATTTCTAGCGTGATGATGAATGAAACAATATATATGCCACGACTTTTCTCTTTATATTAAAGAGATCATAAAACCCCCAATAATAACAATATCTAACAATTTATGACACAAATGTATTCTATATATGCTTTATATTGTTTCAAATTTTATTTTCACAACACCAGGCAAAATGCAGTAAGCTAGTATTTCATGCAGATTCACAGCTTCTCTCATATCCATATTCCCGAATACCATCATTTCTATGGCAACATGTTATCGATATGCAGGTGACATTGTGTGTGGAGGACTTATTCACTTGAAAAGGAATCTGTATGTAAGTGTGGCACACATTGGTGTAATGAGGGTCTCTCATGCTATCCACTCGGTAATAAGGTCATTAGCAGAGGTGCTGGCAAACAACACACTTGTGTTCTCTAACTAAACCACAGAAAGCCTCTTCGTTCAAGCCCGGCCCTTCTGCTTCACCTTAACAGTGACAGAATGTTGATGGCAAGGCAAAGCGTGTCAGAACACACAAAACAAAATGCAAAAAACAATGACACGTTTAAACGAGTCTCCACATAATGTTCGGCCAAACAGGTTGAACTGCACTAAAAAAAAAATGGCATGGCACTGGGGGAGCCAGATGTTAATAAACCCTGAAAACCTTTCGCTTTCATTGTTTGGTCATTTTTCACTTTAGTCTGTTTGCTTCATCACTACAGCCGTACATACCCACAAACACCCTCCTCTTTCCATCCCCCCATGTGTCATCTATTGTTCATGTACAGCAGACACAAGCACATGATGTAGTAGTGTGTCTATATAGAGCTGAATGTAAATCTCAGTTCTCTAAGGACATGACTGCCCTCTTCAGGCCACAATGTGAACTGCAGAATAATATCTCATCCACATGAAAAGTTTGTGGAAAAGCAGTGATTAGTAAATTGGTAAAAGAATAATAGACGTTTATTTATTTTGTGCACAGTGTTGTAATATTTTGATGTGATTAGGCCTGGCTAATATTTGGTTGTCACAAATTATACTCTATATCTCTCTGCAGACAATATAAAAATCACCAAGATAGTGAATGTTGTTAGGAGTTTAATGCACTTTCTATTAAAACAGTTTTATTTCAAATCTTGATAGCAAAGATGGCAGAAGAGTTCGGAAGTTTCAGTCCCGCTCAATTAATTTAGTTTCAAAACTGAATTAACATTTCGTTTCCGTCACCACAAAAAAATGATAAACTTTCCAGTTTTGCATTTTATTTCTAATTTCTAAAACAAACGGTGAGAAATGACTTAAATGTGTATTATCTTTCTAACAAGTTAATAGCTGTTTAGTTCAAATGATGGTGTCTCTCCCTGCATCCGAAATCACCTACTTCCACACTATATAGTAGGCGAAAACAAGCATGAGTCACGAATAGTATGTCCGAAATCTCAGTATGCAAAAAACAGTAGGGGAGATTTGTAGCCGAGATTTGTGAGCGTGGATCAGAGGGACATTACTCCATCCCATGATGCCACGGGAGCTGAGCAACGGTCAAATTTCCGAAGTATGTCCGAAATGTATTCATACTACTCCCACTCATACTATATAGAACGTACTGTTTTAACGGTCGAAAGATAGGTACTTATTCAAATTCAGTACGTACCGTCACAATATGCGATTTCGGACAGTGCAATTGTGACCCTAAAGCCATTTCAGAGCAAACACAAATATTGAGAAAAATCTCTCAAACAGCACTAAAAAGTGAAACATCAAAATGTTTAGCTATACTGTTTAGCCCCAGTCGTAAACCTAGTTGTGTTTGTGAGGTTATGAACTCGTGCTTTCCGTGGATGTCTGGTTGCATGTGTTTAAATACTTTTTGCACAGTAAGCTTGTGTGTTGGTGTGACACTAACCATCTGGGCTCCCACATTGGAATTGACCGTTCCTAGTGTGATCTTGGTGGCTGGGCTGTAACTGGACGGTGTTACCAGGGAAATGTTGCCTGTAAACACATAAACACAGTCAGCTTTGTGTGTACAAACAGAGCTGTGAGGAAAGCCTCTACATAGCTTATGGATTGTGTGCTTTCATTACACATCGTACTGTACTACAATTTCTATGAATTCAATCTTGTTTTGTCTTTGTTTTGTGTTAAACATCCTCTAACTGGAAAGACTGGGAATGTCAGTGATATGGGTTCGATTCCCAGGGAACACACACACATTCTGATCAAATGTACCTGAAAGCGACAGTTCAGACAAAAAAAAATCTGTCATCATTTACTCTAAAATCTGTATAATTTCTTTGTTCTGATGAACACAGAGAAAGATATTTGGAAGGATGCTTGTAACCAAACAGTGCTTGGCCACCATTGACTACCATAGAAGGCAATAAAAATGACAATGATAGTCAACTGTTTGCTTTCCTACATTCTTCAAAATATCTTCTTTTGTGTTCAACAGAACAGAGACATTTACAAAGAAAGTTTTCCTATTATGGTAGCTTGGTGGAACATGGCCATAGTTAATGTGAGGGAGTACACCTTTGCTTATTCTGCTAGCCGAGGAAAGCTGACTTTAAACATAAAACATAAACATAAAATTCAGCCATTTGGTTTCAGATTTTGTTACGTAATGCAATGACATTTCTACGTTTCTAAGCTTGGCTAGAGTACCCAGATACTTTAGAGAGCAGTAAATGTCTCTCAACAATAAGTGTCTGTTGTCGTGTAGTAAGAATATGTATGAGGGAAGGTTACAGTATAGTCACAGAGGGCGAGGCATGCTTGAAAAGATCCTGAAACAGACGTTCATTTTTTTAAATTCTGTGGTGTCTTTTAAATGAAGATGCAAATCACTGAAAGATTGTGGCATATCAAATGCAAAGTCATGCAAATGAGCTCTGCAATTGTGCACAACTGCACATTCACGCAAGGTTGAACACACCCTGTACTGTCTGAATGAAACGACGCATGCCAAAACTCCTACTCAATGCATGCCTGCAAATTTACAAACAAAAACTCTCCATTTGGAGTAAAACATCTGCGTCACAGCAGACTTGACCAATGTAAAGGAGCAGATAAGACAGTGTACAGTGTTAAACATGACTTTAACAGGCCAGTCACAAGAGATCTTTAACATATAAATTAATTCTGAAACCAAACCTGCAACACATATGATATGCGACCACACTCTCATGGCTTATGTTTTGATTAAATACTTAAAATTAAAATAAAATACTAAAAAATAAAATGTTTGCTGTGTCCTGTGACAAGACTCCATCCTACAACTTTTGCCTCTATATCGCCATCTATGTTAGAAACAGAGAATAGCAGGTTACTTGATGTAAATGAGTAGTTGACGAATAAATCTTGCATGTGTCCTATGTAGGGTTGGGAATCGTTTCAATTTTATCGATTCCGATTCCAATTGCAATTCTGATTCTGCTTATCGATTTCGATTCTTATCGATTCCCAGTTTCAATTCCACAGTTGAAGTAAAATATTTAGATATTGACCTGTATGGTCATTTAGCCTGCTTATTGACTTGTTTGCAATATATATATATATTTATGAGCAGCGTTTTGTGTATATTTACACATAGAAACACACCTTTTCTGATTTATTACAATTTGTATTATCATAGTTGAACTACATCATGGTTAAACTGCAGTTACTATAATGCAACTATGGTTAATTTGTGATTCCTGTGCTTTAATGCAAATTCTATAGCTAAACTATGCTTACTATTGTAAAAAAATAGATAATTTTCATAAGGGCTTTTATTGAGATATCAGCAGATCATGCAACGCATGTACTGTTCTGAAAATATGCACACAGGAATTGATAAGAGGAATTCAAATTTTAATCTCAAGTATCCGATTCCTATTCCTTTCGATTCCGATCCGATTCCTAGCCTTTCGATTCCGATTCCAAATTGGAATTGATTTTCTATTCCCAACCCTAGTCCTATGTGACAGCAAAATAAAAACATTTTAATATTACACCGAGTTATATTATTAATAGTTACATGTATCAGCTAAAATAGCATAAAGGACATTTATCTTATGGCTGGAATACACTACAAGACTTTTAAAATCTGAACAGAATTTTTTAAAAACTAGACATCATACACATGCAGACTTTTAGAAAGTTTCAGATAGAAACACACTAACTGATCAAATCTGCAGACTGGCACAGACTTTCTGCAACAAGTCCAGACTGAAAATCTGGGCAAAATCTGAGCAAGAGTCTTGTAGTGTATTTTGGCCTTTAATTGTTTTTCTACATTTTTGCAGTCAAACCATAGGACAAATTTGTATATTAGTCTGTCAACTACCCAAATGTCTTTCCTTTTTACGTACAAAATTACAGGTTACGGATTGCAGCTTTACGTTTCCATACGTTTCTTCCATGTTTAATTCTCAGAAAAGGAGTCAATCAGTGACGTTCAGACCAGTGACGTGTTTGGCTTTGAGAGGTCAGAGTTCACCATACATTTACTTTCTACGCAGCGAAAGACAAAAAATCCACACATATGCTTGCGTTCCCGCTCTCCCGCGCTTACACTTCCATTCACAGGAAATGAGAGAAACATAAAGTCTAGTGTGACCACCGGCTTACAATAACGTCAACAACCAACCATCAATGAAAAACAGATTTCTTATTTTGACAAAATACAACAGCAGTTTTCACCGTCACTCTAACAAACCAGTCAATGAGCAACGCATGCTTGTAATAGAGCATGTTACCGAAAATCACCAATCGTACCGAAACAAAGAATATAACGAACAGTTTTGAGGTCAATATACTCTTGATATGACTGGCTAGAGGACAGAAACTAGGGTTACAAAATACCCACAGTAATAAACCTATCCCATGATAGCGGCTACGAAAATGTCATAGCTGGTGTAATGAATGAGTCTATGGCAGCAGGTCTGCAGTGTCTGAAGGGCCTCAGTGTGAGAATGCGTCAGTGCCGCATGCTCTTTAAAGAAACAATGAGCAAAGCCACATTAGAATACAGCTGAGCAGCAGTCTAGCACACACACACACACAATGTGCTCAGTGTTTGTTTGACATTATAATCTTAGTAATACCAACAAAATACACAAGACATCAAGAATGACTTCTGTACATTGGAACAAGCAAGAGGAGACACACACATGAGAAAAACACACAATAACTTCCTGGGGGCTGCCCATACAGATGCCAGCACATGCACTGGCAAACATCAACACGACTCGAAACCACATCAGTGCCAGAGAAACATCTCACCAATCGCCAAAAAACTGAACTGCAGCGATAATAAACCCACTTAAACGCATACCATCGCTCTGACAAACACCTAAAGTAATGGACAGCTTGAAATAAAAGGCATTCCAAATATAGCTACAAGACCTTCATCAAAATCCAGATGTACCTGTTCGTTTCTGATGGGGGAGAACGAGCGCTTCCATACTTCTCACCTTTAACTATTTCTCCTATGATCTGATGAAAAGTCCAAGTTCGAGCCCCATGCACAGACTGGGACGCCCCTACTACCCCTCCCCCTAAACAGAGCCGTGGAGGAACTTCCACAGTGACCCAAAAACACAGAGAGAGAGAGAGAGAGAGAGAGAGAGAGAGAGNTATGTTTGGTTAAGGTAACATGACTTTTTTATTTATCTTAAGATGTTAAGTTAACAGAGCTTAACAGAAACAAAGGCAACATTCTTCTGAACAACAATAACCACAAATCACAAAGAACTCTTCTCAAAAAAATGATCTTTAAAGGTGTTTTCTTTTACTTAATCAATATAGTTTGATACAACACATGTGTATTGGTTTCTTGTTCAGGCACAATTTCAATGTGTAATAGTGACATAAATAGGCAACTCTTTGACATTCCATTTGTGTTTGGACAACGTCAATCATTTTCATTGACTAACTGAAACTACACAGCAGATTGAGTTCCCAGCGTGCTTTGCTCTTATGACTGGATTTAGATTTTAAAATGGTTAAAGTGCTATTGTATTTGTGTTTTTGTGCAGATAAGGAGACTTGTTTACTGTGTTACTGTTAAAATTCGGAAGATTTTCTGTTGTCTGTGATTTTTTGGGGGGTTACCATGGTGAAGAGTAAAGTTGGGGTTGGCGATGAGCACATTTATGCCATAATTGCACGTATCCAGCTTTACTCAGTGAGTAAATACTCTTCAAATGCAGCAAACCCTCTGGTGCTCCCTGCTAGCGCCATACCTTATGTGGTACAAATATGTTTATTATTAAAAAAGTATCACACTGAAGCGCTCACATTTATTTGGCTTAACACAAATGAATTACATTCTTCTGAAATTAAATACAAGTAGTTGATGAACTTAAGTCTGTACAATTCACCCAGTTTAAGTTCAGATAAACCAATTTAATTGTGTGGAAATGGCTGTCATAATAAAATTAACTTAATCTAACAACTTATTTTTTTCTCAAATATAAACGAACATCAAAGACTAGCAAGTGTTTCTCTTGACACATAAAACGACACTTTATTAAGTGATTTATTAAGAAATTTACTCTGCAAATCCATGCAAAGAATGTTGGGAACTGAAAATCCTTTGCCCTTTAACAATTTTATGTTAACACAACACAAATCTTTCATGTTGACCCAACTTTAAAGGATTAAATTAGAAAACTGAACATGAAAAAACACTTAAAAATGTGTTGAATTTACTAGTTTAAATTAAATAAATTGGACACGTAGCAAAATTCCTTTTTTTTTTTCAGTGTATAAAATGTACACTTTATTGCATTTTTAAATGTGTAAAACCCTTGGAGGGTGGTATATGAATGTCATTTTATTCGTACATCATGTGGTTCCAAATGGTTTGCTGTTTTTTTCAGACACAAAAGAGAAATTTGATAGAATCGTCACACAGCTTTTTTTACAAACAAGCAGAGTTCGTGTCTGTCAACAAAACAATAAGACGGTCCTGATGAATGAAAAAGGACCAGCTGCTGGTTTACTTAATAGCACCTAACTCAGTGTGTTGGCATAGTGTTCGTGTTGTCTGCAGCAGGTGTAAAGTTGCATCCTGACGTTTATGAATTCAAAATCTGAAACCTTTCAGATTTTGATGATACAGAAAGATGATAAAGATTTATTCAAAATTCAAAAAAGTCAATTTGCTGATTTGAAATAAAAATCAATTCTCAATTTTTGTCTGCGGCTGTATCACATAATGCAGTTTAATACAGTATAGTCTAGGCTTCTCTATATATAATTAAGAAAGCATTCCTTTATTTTTTTCAAATCAGCATTTCTAGATGTGTTGTGGTTATTCCAGTCCAGTGTCGGTTGAATTTCAACAAAATTAAACAACAGGAGTGACAAAGTCTTCCAAATGCAATGTGAAAGACTCATGACAACTGTCATAGAAATCGAGGTAATCACATAAAAAAAAATGTTTGACCATTTCCTAATTACAGGTACAAAATTAATATTACTGTTGTATTAAAGTGAATCTGAACTTGTTTTCTTTGCAGTATTTGAGGTCTGAAAAACACAGAGCATCTTTTCTGTTATTTTGACCCGTTTCTCCAGTTTTCATTTTCTGCAAATAAATGATTTTATTAAATACATTTGAAAATTTATCAAAATATTGTTAGTAGTTCACAGAAGGAAACAAAAAAATATATAATTTTACCTAAATGCATACATTTTAAAATCATGTACTGTATGTACTGTAAACACGGATAAGTAGGCAAAGCTTAAAATAAGTAAAGGCAATCAGTTTGTCTTGTTTAAGTAACGAAATGCTGAGTTTAAGTAGAATTTTCAGATTTAATGATACAGAAACAAGTCAAAGTTAAAGATTTTTTCAAAATTTAAAAAAGTTAATTATTAAAAGGGGTACATTTAAACTTTAGCATTTAAACAAATAAACAACTGAAAAAGTTGATTGTCGTTCATTTGAATTGGAGAAACACATAATGATAAGATGAACTGTGGTATTGGTGCCGTCATTTCCTGTCTGTGAGTGGCATGACCATTCAGTGCTCTGTAATTTTGCTGTCCTGCTTGAAGAAAGATTGGGGAAGGGGTAGGGGTCTCATTCGCATGAACAGGGAAATGGGGAAGATATGTGGCCCCCAATGATCCCAGAGGACCCTGTCAAACGACTGAATTGTTTCATGGCAATTTTGCTGGAAAGGCAGACTAGGTTCAGGCCGAGTTCAGACCAGCACAAGAGCATTGGTCCTCTGTGATGGAGCAAGAACATTATCAGATGATTTCCAACCCACAACCAATATGTACCATCAGAAACTACACCATATGTGCTGCTGTGAATAGTGAAGTGATTCTGTGATCTGGCTTTAACTTTCTATAGGATCAACTGCATTGTGAAGACAACACAAGATATATAGATATCGTAGTATTGTATCTGCACCTGTAATGTTTGTTAGGAGCTTGCATTTCATTTTAATAGTGACTCAATGTTTTTATTAATGTTATGAATAATAATATTAATATTATTTGAAGTGATTATAGGGTACTTATTACAGTCTTAATATGTAGGCTAACTTATTATACACGTTATTTATGAATTTTTGTGTCATTCAAACACCAAATGCCTTTATTTTCTTTTCTTTCAAAAAGTGATGAGGTTCAAAACCTGTATACAGTACGATTCTTTCTCCTGTGAAACATAAAATAAGATATTTTGAGAAATGTCTCAATGGTGTCCATACAATGCAAGTCAATGGCGACCAGTGTTGTTTGCTTATCAACATTCCTCAAAATATCTTCTTTTGTGTTTCACAGAAGAAAGAGTCATATTCAGCAGCGTTTCTCAAAAGGGGGGCCCCAACTGACTTTTTGAAGATTACTAAAATTAGACCAAATGAGCATTGAAATACATTTTTTTTTAAAAACTAAAAATCAATAACTTTTTATAATTTGGCCACTTTTATAATGAATATATGTTTTTCTAGTTAATGACAAGCTCTAACATATTTTATTGGGTAAACAAATATGAGTTTTTTTGAGTGGGAGGGGGCCTTTGAATATCATTGAATGCTATCGGGGGCCTTGGAGTCATAAAGGTTGAGAAGCCCTGATATCCAGGTTTGAACTAAATTGTGTGTCAGTAAATGAAAAAAAGTATTTGACTGAATTTTCTCCTCAGCCATTTCTTCTTAAAAAGTTTCATTCACTTAAAGGGATACTTCACCCAAAAATGAAAATTCTGTCATCACCTTCCCCTTGTTCCTAATCTGTATACATTTCTCTGTTCTGATGAACACAGAGAAAGATATTTGGAAGAATGCTCATAACCAGACAGATTTGACAAAAGTGCCCCAGAACTGTTTGCTGACCTACATTCTTCAACATGTCTTCTTTTGTGTTCGACCTACTGTAATGGGAGTCAATGGGGGGGGGGGGGCTGTTTGGTTATAAGCATTCTTCCAAATATCTTTCTCTGTGTTCATCAGAACAAAGAAATCTATACAGATTTGGAACAACTCGAAGGTGAGTAAATGATGACAGCATTTTCATTTTTGGGTGAAGTATCCCTTCAAAAAACGTTAGAAAAATGTGGGCATGGGTTCCCAGCGAGTGTTAGATGGGAGATTTCATACAAAATACTCAATGAGAAAAAGTGAGAATAGAAACTATCTACTGCCAAGGAAAACCTATTTAAAGCAGAAGGAACACCAATGATACTCTTTAAATTACTATACTTCATTTAAAGCTGTCACTTTCTTCTTAACACTAACTTTGAATTATTTCAGGAAATCATTATATTATAAAGTGAGTGTCACATTGTTAGTGTCGACATCAAAAGACTTCACCTTCAAAGACTTTCTTTTGCTTTTGTTTTCGAAAACAACAGCGGAAACAAAGTGCTTTTAACATGCTGACACTTGAACTATAAGTGACTTGACAAAACCGCTTTAATTATACTGCAAAACCTGATCTTTACACATTTCACACGTCATAAACACAGACACACACGTTGAAACTCACCGCGTTGGCCATCATATTAAAGATGACGGGGCACCTTCTCCTGATCAGATCCCCTGATGCTCAGCACTGCACAGTCCCCTGTAGAAACACACATGGACATAAAGGTGAGCATGTGAACGTGTATTATGACCTGATGCTCAACAAGAAGGTCGCTAGAGGAAAGGGAAGCCCTCAGGATGGTGATAACACTTATGACGAGAGATGACAAAAGGAAAAGCGAGAGCAGGAGACATCCCACCCCTTTCTGAACCCCTGCTGCATTCAACATCCAAACTTTCTCCCCCATTGGGTAATGTGTTTGCATGTGTGTGTGTGAGAAAGATAAATTTGGGTTCTATGTATCCAAAACTCCCAGTTATACAGAAACTATAGTTGAATCAGAGTAAACCAAAGTCAGGCTCTATTACCAAGAGACCACTCGCATTTTTTGTGGCTGTCCAGTGCATTGGTTACCACCAGAGTGGGACTATAGAGGGTATGGACATGTCATCACTTTGTTACGTGAACACCACATGAGCATGCCGGCACGCTGCCCAGTGGGTGGCAAAACACTCAACAGAATGACTGCTTACAATATCAGGAAACGCAATTCCGCGGAACATTTCAGTGTCCAGGAACACCTGATTCCTTTGTAAGTCGTAGGGAAGTCGTAAGGATCACCGTCGAGTCCAGCTGCTTGTAATTTTAGCAAATAATTGCGTGTTATAGTCCCAGTTTCTTTGTTTCTCCTATTCTCCTCAGCCATTTTGCTGGGTGTTTTGCCACCCAGGGGAGCGTGTCCCAGGACGTGTCCAGACATGTTCACGTGGGAAAGTGACGTCAATGCATACCCTCTATTGGTGCTTTTCCACTGCATAGTACAGCACGGTACGGTACAGCTCACTTTTGGGGGATTTCCCACTTTTTTTAGTACCACCTCGGTTGAGGTTCTAATACGAACCGTAACGATACCAAAATGTGACATGATTGGTCAAAGAATCGTCATTTCCAGCATCACTGGATTTGCAACACAAGAATACACATTTTAATGTGTAATATTGGCAGTTCATTATATGCTTTGTGACAGTTATATAGCGATTGAGACCCTTAACGCAATTCTAAATGCAAGATTTAGCTTTTAGTTGTATGAGTACGCAAACTCGCAGGTATTTTTGGCATTATTTTGTTTTGCTGCCATCCGCCATAAATACGCTCCATTGCTCATGTGTCGCGTCTTTGATGATGCCACGGCAGTAGAGGCGGCGTAACTATGATGATAAATTTATAATCCCATCCGCTTTGAAGCGGTAATAAACTGCAGTGGAAAAGCAAACTGAGCCAAAGTGAAGTGAGCTGTACCGAGTGTAACCAGCACATTTTGTGATTCACAATATTGGGCTGCCACCTAGTTAAACTTAAGCAAAACTTTACAGAATACATGACACACATAGAAGAGAAAACATCAACACAGAAGTTAACTCTTTTGATCGTATTTTCCGTCATGTACAACACAATACAGTATTTTTTCTGTATTTTCACTTTTATGCACTAGGTAGCGAATTTGACATTTTGGGGTGGTCTCCCGTACAGGGCTTAATGCTAGTCCTAGACTAAAATAAATGTTAGATCAGTCTTAACTGAAAACTGCTTGCACTGACATTATCGTAAAATACAGCAGTGCCGTTGTTTTATCTTCACTACTGTAATGTTTGTTTGTAAAGCATGTTTGTAAAAATTACTTAAATGTCCTAATTTAGCTAAAGGCTAGTCCTGGTTTAATCTAATCCCTGTGTGGGAAACCACCCCATTGTGTGTTAGGCATGGGCCAGTATGAAATTTTTACGGTATGATAACCTTAAGCAAAACATGTCTCGGTTTCACGTATGGCGGCTTTACGGTTGCAACTTTAAAATTTGTTCATTTGGGTAGAAACCTGCTTTTTCCCATTGAACACAATATATTGTATTTTTAAGCAACACAAAATATTTGGAACAGTAGTAAACATGTACATTATGTCAGGTTAAAACAGTGGTTCCCAAACTTTTTGAATGCACGTCACCCCTTTCTAGTAATTTGTTTACATGCATTTCTAGTAAACTTACATGTATACATGCATATATAAATATAAATAAATTAAATGCAGATGAGCAAACAACAAATTAAGCATAAACAAAAAATAACACAGAACCTGATGGATTCTTGCACTTTCCGTCTTTGATGAGATATTTTAGTGGTTTTAAAACCTTGACTTTTTCAAACCGTGGTATACCTTGAAATTGGTAATCGGCCCATGCCTACTGTGTGTTCATATAGAAGAAATTATTCAGGGGCCATCAAAATTTTGTGAAAATAATCAAATATGTATACTCTGACTGGGAACTTGCTTAAAAAGGCTGGCAGGGAAGAGTTAAGGTTTATGAAGACAAGTTTGAAGTGGTCTTATTGTAAAGAGGCAGACAGTAAACAACATTGCCACTGTAAAGTAGTGTTAGGTCCGAACCTTACAGAACACGCATATAAACTTGCAAATTGTTGCATTTTGAAATGCATTTATAAACATGTAGCATTCTCAGCATTGGTTGAGCATTATGGGAATCACAACTACTGGGGATTTGTGTACACTTCTATTTAAAAGTCTTTTAATCATTGTTTGTATGTCAACTACTGTGATGTCAACTTAATATGAATTAATAAAGCCGCTGACATGTTTATAACTAGCACATTTGGTTAACTGGCACTCACATTAGAAGATAACTATATTGTCACCTTGAGTCTCAAGGTTTGCTGTCACTACATTAATGCAAGAACACAGGTTATGTATGTACAACAGGGTCGCAATTGCTTTGCCAAGCATCTCCGTACATGCATAGAGTACATTTCTGGCCCAAAACATTGGCAACACTACAACAGCATTGCACCAACCCACCGGGAGTATCACATTTACGGCAGCTTCTGTCAACTCCACAAGGTATTTTAAATACTGCCGAGTGACTTTTGTGACAGTTGCCGATTTGTACGGCCTGAAAAAAAACTATAACCATTACTTAGATAATTGTGATGAATTTTTATGTAAGCTGCATCGGTAAACTGTGTTGGTGAACCACCATATGCAACATGTGACCTTAACATTCAAGCATATGCACACCACAAATTGTAGGTCATCCGCTTAGACAGCGCTCTGATGTTCTTGTAGGCACACTAAATGAGCAACCTTACGCACAACAAGTGTGCAAACATGAGCGTGGCATTGAACATCCATCCACCTGATCAACGTTGCGTGCAAACACTTTCATACATTCTAGTGCATGTCTATATGTTTGTGAAGTTGTTTCATCATTATTTTTAAAGTCCAATAAGTATGCTAATGCTTGAGTCCATATGATCTGCTGTGCGTGTGTCTTTGTGGCTTACTGGGAGAGGCGTAGAGCAGACAGCTGGTAAGCCTGGCTGCGGTGGAGGGGGTGAGGCAGAATGGACTGAGCAGATCAATAGACTGTGGATCTAGCCCTGCCGCCCACCGCTCCAGTCCCACAATACCCCCTACAGCCCCCTGCCTGAGGTTCACATAATGGCCTTTTGTCCCACAGGGGAGAAGCTCGACACAGGAACCAGAAAGAAGCTTCAAAGTGGCTGGAGGTCTCTCCATCTCTTTTCTCTTGCTTTTCTATGTCATTTGCCCTCCCCCCAATTTCTGTTTCTCTGTTTTCCTGGGTGAGGGAGAGGCCACCCAGTATATGTAAGGCAACTTGGCATGCCGTGGCTTGACACGCTGCTCTGGTGACATGACACTAAAGAGAACTTGTTGCTGAGTAAGGGTATAGACAGGGTGGACCAGGACAGCGCAGTAACCGAATAACGACTGCATTTACACACTGTAAATCAAGCCCGTTGTTATGCTTCGTTTCTCCATTCACAGGAAAGTCCTTTAAAAAGGACTCTTGAGACCACAGGCGATTTATTGAGGACCTTATTTCAATAGGATATATTGACCTCCATTTATTGAAACCCTTGAGCTTGCTCTCTACTACAACAAAAAGTTGGTTTGTCTAATTAGTGGTGTTTGCTAAGGCAAGTACTACTGCCTATACTTAAGCTTAGGCCTTAGTTCATGTCCTTAAGCATTAAAGTATGTGCACTGCACCAAGTGATCAAACTTACTATTAAAAAAACAAGTCTAGAGACAAAAAAACAACAATTCAATATAAATCCATAGACAATAAGCAATAACTATAAGTGAGATTGGTCTATTGTCTTATGTAATGGAAGTTTACTGTCATGCTCATTTCAGCACAGTCATGTTGTGGTTTTCACATGCCTGAATGCTCAGCAGAAAAATGGTTAGAACGCAGGCCACTGTGATGCATTCAAAGCACAAAACAGAAAAAGTGATGCTTTAAATGTGAACATGAGTATGCTCACTAGATGAATTGCAAAATCCACCATGAAAAATATGGTATGGTTATGATGGCGTGGTTGGCCATTAAAGAAGTTTGAAGAATTCATGGCTTTTTCAGTCAACTGCTACTTTTACTGCACCCTTTGCCATTACTCGCATAACCACAATGATATGCCACCTTAAGACATAACCTCCTTACCATAAGCCCCCAACACCCCCATGTCTTCTCCTCTATTGTCCTTGTCTTCCTTCTTGCCATAAATCCCCAAGCTCTTCGTCTGTCAGCCTGACCTCTCTTTCTCTCCCCATCTCTGTTTCTTTTATCCTTCTCTCTCTCGCTTCTCATCACTGTCCTCTCTTCCTTCTCTCCATCTCCATCATTGATGTAGCGAAGACCAGTGACCTGGAAGAGGTGATTCTGCCCCAGTCTGAGACTGACACAGCACAGGAGGGGGCAGGATAGACAGACAGGCTTTGATAGTTTTAGGATAGTTTAGGGGATTGGGGTCATTGATCTAGACTGTGGGGTTATGAAGTAGAATGCCTGACGGTTCTGGTGTACTTCACGTTTCATGCTAAACCAGTTATTGACCCAAGTTGACCCAAGACCAATACGACTCAACAAACAAACTGTTTGGGTTTCAAATTATAGCTATTCTATGTTTAAATTTACAAATATAATTTTCATCCTTCAGAGCCAGTGAGAATCTAGTCAACTCACTTAAGGAGGGTTGGGTCACTGGGATGCACTTGTCAGCTTTTTCAAAAGTGCAGTGGGGGTGTTGCATAATCGAAGACAGACCACTCCCTCTACTTTCCGTATCCCTCTCCATCTGTCACTTGTATGGCTCGGCTCATCTCCATGGCAACAGCGAGGTCATCTACCATTTAGTGTGGGACATATAGTAAGAAGTGCGGCACAAAATGTGATGATATTCACATGCAAGGCATAAAATTAGTTTGACACAGCAGATCAGAGTTTTTGGAGCAGCATCCCATTTCACTCCTTCTGTCAAAGCTATAAGGAGCTGCAGCTCTGCAGGAGGTCTCTGCTACTATAGCCGAACTGATTAGCGTGGGCTACCCAGAGGACAACAGAAGGAGGAGGGTGACATTTGGTCTTCTGAGGGAGCGTGTGCGTGTCTGAAATACAAACAGCTCAGCAACACAGTCATGTAGGGTCACTGAAAAAGGAAGCGCAAAGCCCCATGGAACAGGGTGACACCGCAGTGTTTTTACAGAAGACCCTACACCTGCCCAAACTCCATTCATGCATGTACATGAACAAAAAAACAGGTCATAGGACCCCAAACGTAGTCTTAGCAAGTATGAAACGATAGGTCTTCCGGGCCTAACATAGAGAATGTTCGAAAAAATAATAGATTTTACCTTTGGCAAGGTCCATCTGGTGCAACCTTTTTATAATCTGAATAACCTTTTTTCACCACAAAGAACCTTTTGTAAAACAGAAAGGTTCTTCAGATGTTTAAGGTTCTTCATGGAACCATTTAGACAAAAATGTTCTTTGGGCATAGTGAAGCACCTTTATTTTTAAGAGTGTGTGTCCATTCCAGTTCAGTGTCTGTTGATTTCAACAAAATCAAACCCCAGGACTGTCATAAAGTCATCCAACAGCAATGTGAAAGACTGACAGCATGAACTTTTCGTGAATACATAAGTACAAATATTACTTAAAAGTGAATATGAACTTGTTTTCTGTGCAGCATTTGAGGTCTGAAAAAATACAGAGCATCTTTTCTGTTATTTTCACCTGTTTCTCCAGTTTTCACTTTCTGCAAATAAATGCAAACAGAAACAATATTTCTAATTGAAATTTGGGAGAAATATTGTTACTAGTTCACAGAATTAAACAAAAATGTCCATTATACCTAAACACCTAGAAATAGTTAATTAAGAAAAATTGAAAATAATTTTAATATTCTCAATTTTTTCCTGTGGCTGTACAGTCAGGCAACTGTTTTTTAACAGTCAAAATGTAACAGTAAAAACATAATAGTGTAAATGACTTGCTGCGAATATGTGTACATATTTTGAGCTATCTAGAAACTTGACGCTAGATCTCCTAGAATGGAAAGTGCAGTGTTGCAACATGAATGAAGGAGGTTAAGTTTAGTCTCCCAGGAGGACTAAGCCTACACATACACAGCGAGATGCACAAACACACACCTACGTTCTGTTAACAAATGCAGCCGGCGGAGCGCTAACTGTATGCGAGCGTGTCCCACGGGGCATGTTACAGTGACACTAGAGTACACACGACCGAGTAAGACAGCTGGGAAATGGCGCCAAAAAGGATCCGTGGTGCGTGTTTTCTCTGTCCTTTCACTCTCTTTTGTGCGTGTGCAAATAAAAACACACAAAGCCAGACTGAACCCTCTCATGTGACAGCTGTATCACAACAATGCAGTATTGGGACAACAGATCAATACATTTGAACTTTGCATTCAATGTGTTCGGCTGCTAAACTAGCTGACACAAACTTTATCCGCAAAATATGCAACCCACGGATAAAAAAATAAACAGAAAAAGGTGTCTAAAGAGCCACCAGGGATAAAAATACACGCTCACAAGCAGGAGAACTTGCTTGAGGTGCTCAATGGCAGAGGGACACCTGTCACACACACTGTGAGGGTCTCATTCACCCTCCTCCTCTCCACTGCAGGGATTAAATATCCAGACCGTTTTTGTGGGACCAACAGATGTCTGCCTCAAATCTGACACAGCCTTGCCTGCAATCTCAGAACTCTAAGCCTAGAAAAAAACCCATGACCTCACACACTAGAGCTTTCTTTCCCAATTACCACACTCTACTAATACTCAATGTTTAACACCTGCTCAAGCCTCTTTATGTTTTTCTTGAATGTGTTCTTGAACATTTACTTCACAGCCTAGTGAACAAGCCCGAGCAACAAGGATCAGGTGTTTCATCACAAAAAAAGTGCAAAACACCACAAAAACAGACAGTCTCAATGGGAATAGAACCCACAGACAAACACAATTCACATCAGAAATGTGCCTGATCATACTGCCAACTCTCACATAAATCGCAGTGACCTTAACAAACAAAAAGTTATGGCAAAACCTTATTTTTGAACATGAGTAATGTACCCTGAAAAAGGTTTTTGGTCAACAACAGTATTGTTTTTATACATGGTAATAGCATGGTTTTGTGGACACGGAATACCATGTAAACACCATGGTTGTCAAAATAATAATTACTCACATCCCCATCAAAGTGCCTCTGGTATTAACATCACTGTACCATATCATCACCATCACTGCTTCCAACACCAGGGACACTGGCAGATGAGGATTTAGATGAATATATGATGATTCTGACAAATATTGTTGAGTTTTATCCTTGTTCTATATCAAATACATGTAAATACATGTAAAAACACGCCAAACTGGCTGAAATAGTGCAGCGTTGCGTGCGCGAGTCCACAGTAATTTCGCTCAGATCTTCGGTGACTTCAAACTTTTATGAATTCATCAACAATGAATTGTCTAACCATTCCAAAACAACTCTTCTGAAGCGAGGTAAGACAAGAACTGAGTGAATGTGAGGGACTTCTCGTCGAGAGCTCGTCGGAACCGAGTCCATCAGCAGCGGAAATGTGCAAAAGCTGCAGAACAAACCGACGGAGCAACGCCCGGAGCTCGAGCTCTGCGCGTCCTACTCACCCACTTGACAGCTCGAGCGCTCTACACTCAACACAACCACGGTTTATATGTCATTGTCTCCCACTGTGCATTTTATTACTGTACATGAAGCCATAATTAAAAAACGAAGTTTAATGTTAGCGTAAGACTAATTTGGAGAATCAAAGCGTTGCGGTGGTGAAACGGTATCGAAAGTGAACTGAACGGCACTGTTTAAATCGTCGTTCACATTGCTTCCAGCTAGCTGCCTGCTATAAACAAATGAACCAAACGCTGTTGTTTTTGTTAGCTGTCACCTTTTATAATACACATTTTAAAGTGCATAATTTAATTCGTTACTTGTGCAACTAAACAAACGCCGCTGTCAAAGTGACACATTTGTCCACAATACACTTCAAGTTCAACGTCCATCAACATTTTCCCACATTATCTTTATTAAATTTCCTAAAAGAGATCTTACCTCGCAATTCGAGCCTAAATGTGTTGAAATTATCTGTCAGTCCAACGCCAAACAACTTCTGTGTAAATGGATAAGAGTGAAAGCACTAAGCAGAGAAACTGCGGGGCCCTGCGCGCACTTCCTGAGTGACTGCCGAACTCCGCACACAAGCTTGGCGGTGGCAGTCAGCCGCTTCTTCTGATTGGTTACACCTGCCGGTGACGCCAACGCCAGGTGGAAGATGATTGGTTATCGCTAGCGGAATACAAAACAGGCGTGCCTTTCGACGTAAATTGCGCGTGCTACGCTAGTGTAAACAGATGAATAATTGTAAAAGCTTTATGGTGATTTTAATTAGTTTTTGTAGACAAAAGGAAAGCGACGGGGGGAACTGCATTATTTTGGCTTGGAGTGGTTCGGGCGAGCCATCTGGTAGTTGCCATATGACATGATAAAATGACGTATATTAATGTTACTTAATAATTAAACATTTGTTTCGTTGAAACTGTAAATATATAGAAGGCTGTTTAAAAACACAGTGGTGCCTTTACCCAATGTGGTTGCAAAATATTTTTTCAATGTTAAACGTTTCTCAATTATTGAAAGAAGCACGGAGCAATTTCCTGTGGAAAGTTTTCACCCAAAGACATCGTCATCTCCTAGCGACAGTCAGCCTAGCAACATGTTTACATCCCCAAGACATTCTCATCTTTTAACAGCCCGACTCCTAAAACATATACCATATCCGATCCACTTTTATTCATATCTTTTATTATATTTGCATAAAATACAAGAACAATATCTAATGTTAAAATACGTCTAAATGGCAGTTGCTCGTTTGAATGAGCAAGAACTACATAACTGGTTGCAGATAGGCATTGGATAAAGAAAGACGCTATGACGAGCCCACAACACCCAGGTGCACACCTGCTGCACATTTGTTAAAACAACCACCATACATGCACGAGGCCAAAAAAATATTCCACTTTTTAGGGTTAACTTGGGGTGCACTTGAATAGGTGCAATGGAAGTGGATGGAGACTGCGTCTGTCCTGATTCTGCCTATTGTGTTTCTCAAAGGAAAGAAAAAATTAAGACAAATATTTCATTCGTTTTAAGATACATTTGAGATTATTTAAAAGAATTGCATTCGGTTTGATCGCTTGGACTCTGTCTGAGGTTTGTTTTGGCTAAAACGATCATGTAAATGATAAGAGAAAGCCTCATTGGAAAGTTAACAACAGTAGGCTACATCATCTCTCTGCAGGGCTGACCCATAATTCATTGAGCAGAGGATTTCCTGTGAAGACGATCGCAACGCCAAACCCCGAACATCACAGTGTGTGGATCCTTAACAACAACACGATGAGTTGCACATTCCTTGCTTTTCTAGCTGCCTATCTGATGAAGAGATCCACAACTGAAACACTAACACAAAAATGCTCATTAGGTGCATGTCAACTTTTAAACAGGATAATTGATGTAAAATATTATTTTGTCTTTTGGGAACCATCCTGTTTAAAAGTTGAATGTCTGGCAGTCGCTCGATCAGCTACCTTATCACTTTTTGCTATGATTTGTTAGTGCCATGTATGCAGCATTGCTGTCTGCAAGATAAGTAACATCTGCTCCCAATACGAAACACACATATAAAGTGTTTCTTTGCAGGTGCAGTTGCTTTACAGTTGAGTCGAGTTGCCATTCCGGGAGACTCGTACACTAACAAAACTTAAGAATGTGCATTCAAATATTACTGAAGTTATGATATCCTCATTGATTCATCATTTACTTCACTACAGTAGACCCTAAAGCAGAATTAATCATGTATTTGAAATATTTTGGTTGATAATGTGACATGTCTATAGCACTTTCAGCACATTTTTTGTCAAATTGCATTAATTATCAGAAAATATAAAGCCAAGTGGCATTTATTTGAAAGAAATGTAAAGACAAGAAAAATAATATATACTGTTTAAAATATGAACATAAAACAAAATAATATATTTTGACATTTTCGTGTTTACAGATGTAAAGTTGAGGAGAACTGATTAGTATCAATCCACTCAAAAACACTTCCAAGATGCAGCTGGCTAAAATTTATAGACAAAATAGCATTAAAATGTGAAGTTAGGATTGAGAGTGTCTAATGCAATTACATCCATATTTAAATAGCCAAATATACACTTTACAAAATGAATGTTCTACAAAAGATTATTAACAGCAATGCCAAGCATTTTGGTACCCCAAAAACCCAAAGGTTCTTAAAAGGATCATTTTTTTCTTATTTATTTATAGTCTAGTCAACAAAGTATCAAAACAACCAAATGGTTCTGTGAATGTTAAAGGTTCTGTACAGTCAACCATACAGCCAAAAATGGTTATTCTATGGCATCGTTTAGTAACTTCATTTTTCAGAGTGCACTTTGAGCCTCTGCATTATTAGAAAGTGGCATATATTATGTATGCAGCAGGTGTAATTTATCTACCGGAACAGGGAATTAGACTGAGGTGTACTGTAGAGCAGTGGTTCTCAAACTTTTTTGTTGTAAGGCCCCCTTTGTGTAGAGTGCATTGCTTAGTGCATTCGTTTGGTTGGTGATGTTGTTTTTCTGATGTTTGATTGCACAAAATTTATGATAAATATCCATATTTCTAAAATGCCGCAAAATCTGTGGCCCCCTGGAACAATCTTGGGGCCCCCCAGGAGGCCACGGCCCCCAGTTTGAGAACCACTGCTGTAGAGGTTCACCCTGTAGCACTCAAAGGATCAACGATTGGTTGCGTTGCATGCAGGTAGGCCTAATACCATTACTGAAATAAAGTGAGTTGTATTTGACAGTGGAACCATATAAGAGGAGACCATCCTTACTTAAAGCAGTTTATAGTCTACTAATATGGCTGGTGTATATTATGCAAGAGTATGGGTGGGTTGCACCAACAAGGATTAAGGTAAACAAAGTTGCACCACTTAATTTTAAACAGAGATTAATAAATCGTGGATTAAAATTTTAACATGTATTCAAACCGTCATATGCGATTAATTTTGTCCGCCATGATGGATTTGCCGGTGTAACTAAACTGCAACAGTGTTTCACTGTCATGTAAAAACGAAATAAACAGCTCGTGTATGTAAAAGAAACGTAATTTTGCTATTTGAAACCTCTCTCTGGATAATTCGTTGATCAGTCTGATCATCCATAAACACATTTCACAAGCCTTGAGCGCCATGACAGCAGACGGATATGACAGTTGAGCCGCATCATAATCCTTGTTGGTGCAACACACCCTGTAACATTGTTTAGCAATTTCCCCAAAGTACTATTATAATAGAACAACACTCACCATAATAGTTTGAGTGAAAAAGTTCCCAATTTTGCCATAACCTGATCTTTATTTTTATTACATTTATTTTTAAGGCTTTTTCATTTAAATTGAGACCAAATATCCATGAATAATATTTACTGATAAGTAAGTACCCAAGTAATTTTCTTTTACAAGAAAGATATTTTGTAATTAAGACTGAATAAATGAAATGAAATATAAATGCATTGTGACTTTTATCCACCAGGGGTCACTATTGACTCAAACTAGGAAGCTTGCTAAAGGCATAAAAGACAGAGCGGTTTATGATCACAGATTTACTCTCATTTAATCTCATCTACATTTATACTACAACATTATTCACTAATGCTTGATCCCATTAGAGGTGTTACTTTTAGAAACACCATAGCTAACATTCAAACTTGTTTGCCTGAGCAAACAGACCGCTGAAAAGTACTCTAAAGTGGTATTTAATTGGATAAAAAAGTATCACATTTCACAATAAGCACCAATGTTACTTTATATGACTATTTCGAATTTAGATCATTTCTCTTAATTATTTAACTATAACGCCGCTGTTGTCAAAAAGCATCGTTATGAAATGTTTATTTGCTTTATTGCGCAAAGGGAGTTTGAACCCACAGGGGGATGGCCAACTATCCGAGCTAACAATAACCTGTACAGTAACTCAATAACAACTCTCCACCCTCAGGTGGATACTTTGCTCTTTACATCCATGAAAATCTGATACGTTTACTCTGTGACAGTGCAGAGAACCAGGAACTAACAGCACGCGCACAAACCGGAAGAACTCGTTCCTCCGCTTCAAGGATGAGACGAGAGTATCCATTAGGGTTTCTTTTCTTGAGAAACAAAACAACCAGACACAAGCATTGGAAACATACTTTAATACAAAACCTTTTAAACAACGAAACACACAAATGTAGTTTGGTGGCTCAGTAGATTTAAAACATAGTTCAGATTCGGTTAAGAAATGAAAGCGTTAGCTTTACACCATTAACATTCACACAACACAGGTAGCCTATTAGAATTGAAAGAATTCCGTTATACATCGATGTCCAACAAGAGATGAAAATATAATCTCAAACCTGAACCCTTTTTGACAGAATGCATCATCTACAATTTCACAGTTGTATAAAATCAAGTTTTCAAACGTTCTTGCGCCCACCATGCATTGGAAATATGAATGCTGGTATTTTGAACAGTTCGCCTTTGGAAAAACTGTGTCATTGGTTGGCAAGGCTTAGATTTAGAAAGACACTTGTCCTTGACAAAAATGACTAAATAACTAAAAGAAAACTGCACTCATAACTCACCACATCAAACTTTTCGCTTACATTTTTATCAATGAGTTTCATGTTAGTCCATCCTAACCTAACATTATTTTATTCATCCAAAAAACAGAATGTCCGAGTTCCTCTTTTTGCGTTTTGTTTTATACACTACAGCTCCTCTTAAATCTCACTTGTGGTGCTATCCACATAACATTCCCTTTTGTGTTTTATTCATGTGTGGACTATTTATTTAAGATTAAAGCCTGAAGATTCATTTTCAGAATATTAAGCTCCACTCCTGTTTCAAACACAATCCCACGGTCATGCTTTTCGTATACACATCTCCACCGCTCTCCAAGAATAGTTTGGAGCTAGTCAATTGTAACTAAATTTCAAAGCCTGGAGGGAAGGGAGGCACTCCGGTGTATACGCAGGTTTTCACTTGTCCTACGATCGCCAAGGCACCACAGAAACCCGCAGCAGGAGCATTAAGGCATGTTCACCTGATATTTCCTGGCTTAAGTGGCGTTAATGTGATTCCTGCAGATCTACCACGGGCTGCACTGAAACAACACCTTCAAACTGCTTACTGTTAACAGTGTGTGAACCTTGAATTCTAAATCAAGTACTGTAGTGTAACACGCCATGTTTGTGTATCAAGGCCGCTCAAGCCAACAGTCATACCAGAGAGGCTTCTCTCCACCAATACATGTGTGACTGCATAACAAAGAGATAACCGACAGCAGACAATAAATGATGAGAGAAAAGCCATGAGAGGATTGATTTGTGAGTTGTAAGCAGTTGAGACTTTGCAGTTGCTCTTGTGAGATGAATCAACTGATTTAACGGACTTGTCTGATTCCCGGTACAATTTCTTTGTTTCAGTGAGTGTGGTAATGGAAGACTAGATTTGAGATCCCATAAAAAAAAGGTAATGTGATAAAGATCAAGTTTGCAAGAAAACCATGAGGGCAGTGACATAAGCACACTTGTGTACCTTCAGAAGATCAATTGTTTACAACACTACACACACAGCATGTGCGAGTTAATACAATCCTCCTCTGGTCAGTTCAAAGTTTACATCCAACAGATTTAGAAGGCACACGTGGGACTAAAGAATAAAACCAAACCAGTCAATACTGGTTATTGCTTTGAGATGGAGCATCTTTCACAATTTGTTTAAAGTGCCACAAGATAATTGTGCAAGGATTAGAGACCAGTTTCAGTTTCTACTGTAAATTTTAATTTCATTGTTCAAAAGAACAGCTGAGATATATGGGGAACGCTGGTGGTCTCAGTGTTTTGTAGACGGACAATGGCGTTCAGGACCTGAACACGTGCACTGCCCGCACCACGTACTGCCGGCATATGGGGCATTCGTTCATGCGCTTGCCGCACTTGGTGCATGTGACCATGTGTCCGCACTCCAAAAGAACACAGTCAATGGGTGAGTCCATACAGATCTTACAAATGTTCTCCTCACCGGGCGTCCCGGTCCCTGTGTCTGTATGAAAGAAACACAAAGACACATCTTAGATTTCAATAAATCACACAGTCGTATGTTTTAAAGTCATAAGCACCAAACCCACCTGTGCCTTCCATGGCATTTGATACTGTAAAATAAAAAAAGATGCAAGTTACTAAATATTACAAATAAAAAACGTTTTTTGCTCATGCACAATTTGCTGCCATGATGCTAGGGTGGTGCCCATGTTTCTGCATGACGGCTATGTTTTGATATGTAAATTCCTCAAGTGCTTGGTAAAATAATGGAACTCCTTTACAAGTCACATGATTTGAGGTGTCATTCATATCTGTATAACAAACATGCAAAGTAAGTCATGTGCCAAAGTTTAAAACCTAAAGGCATCTGAACAAGCAGAAGAAAGAATGATATTAGCGATGTGCCACTAATAATGCTCATCATTCATAGGGATGCACCATAATTAATATTCTTGGCCGAAACCGAATACAAATCAAACACTTCGAATACCGAACATGGCTTTTCGCATTTCTTCCATTTATTTAGCCAATTTTTTCACTGTTGCATAAACTGAATTGTCAAAATGTGCTTTTTATATTTTGTCTTGCTTTTCAATATAATACAATATAACTTAAACAAAAGTTAGCAAACAAGTAGGCTAAATAAAAAAAATGAACCCCCTCCCTTCTTGAATAGCCTATATTAGGCCTAAAACTGACTGCTGAAAGAATGTACTGTACTCTGTATCCCTACAACAAAACACTTCATTAAAAAGTGTCATTCAACATTATAAGCTAAAAATATGAATAAACAAAAACAAACTGTTGGAATATTATAGGCTACACTGCAAAATGATTTAAAGAAAAAAAAACATCCATGCAAGCAATTTTGACTGACAACCATTTCAGTTCATGTCTCTCCTCTAAACCCACGTCATGCTTTTTTCGCTATTTTCAGCTGCCGAACATTTGGTGCATCCCTAATCATTACAAGCATGAGATCCATTTCCCACATTTTACACCAGTCTAAATCTAATTTACAACAGTCAAAAAAAAGAGAAGCAGGCTAAACTGCCAGAGAAAGCCCCACTTAGCTCAAAATTACTGTCATCTTCAGGGCCGGATTAAGAACACATTGGGCTTTTGGGCTATAGCAAACCCAAGGGCCCCCTTCATTTTATTGCCACGCCACAGTGTTTATTACATTTTATTGCTATTATTATTATCATATTTACTTTTATAATTATTTTATCAAATTTTCTATTATAGTAATACAATTTTATAGTTAATACTTCTTTTTAATTTCTATTTTATATAAGCACAAGTTCACATACTAAACTTTCAATGCTATTAAAAAACATTAATATTAACTCAATATTTATTTCTTATATTTACTTTATTTATTTGATCTAATTACATTAATTATAGCAATTCAACAGTATAAATGAGAGCTATCATGTCTAACAGGTAGGAAATATACAGAAATTGAATTAAGTTCTCAAACACTTTACAGTCTTTAATGCTAAATTCTAAATTAAATATAGAAGAATTCTCATTAAAGCTACAAAACACATTGAATTCATTTTTTCTTTTGTCCTTTCATTAAAATCCCAGTGAAATAAAAAATTACAATGCTTATTTTTTCATGAAATATTGCAGCGTTTATTGTAAATAGTTTATCAATGTGGGCCATTTTCTTTTTAAAATCTGTGTGCCCTCATAATCTTTAGATACAATTTGAAAATGCACTTCCTTCCTGTAATGACTTTCCATCTTAAACGAGGTATGTTAGAATGGCTTGGGCGGAGCATCTGTTAACTCCTCCCCTTCAACTGTCAGTCGGCTGCCTGTTCCATTTCAAAATGCGACGGCTGTTTTTATACATTCAATCGAATTGCAGAGAAAGACGAAAGCCATGAAATTCCCTTTCACTCGGAAATGCGTCCCATTCCGTTTTCCACGTCCCAGCTAGAAGCTGTCTATCTACACGGAACGTGTCAAAGCAACTGTTTCAAATCGCATTTAAGTGGTTTAAAAGCCTACATGAATAAGAGCATGATTATATAATGCAACGCTAGGCAAAGTCTGACAAAACAAACAGATGCTGCTTTAATTGCGTTAAATATTTTTATTGAAAAAAATATAGCATGGGTTAACGCGTTAACGTTGACAGCCCGACAAATTTTCTATTATTTACTTACCGATAAAAAGTCTTATTTAGAACTTTATCTGAGCAAAAAACCCTAATGATATCGTTAAAATCCATGCTTTTAACCATGTGACATGTCTTATTCCAGGAACATCTGTGTTAAATGGCTCAGTCTTTCTTGTCCACAAATGAGACTTAATACAATATAACTTTGAGAAGGAGCGCCCTCCTCTCCCTCGCATTTGTTACCGATCAGATGTGCTGTCTGATGTAAGAGCCGGTGTTGTGCCGAATTTGGACTCCCCGCCAGATTACGACTTCCCTCATTGATTTTGCTGGAGATTGGCTAATCCCAACCCCTCCCCCACACCTATTCCTAACACCTAATGTTAGTGGGGAATGGGGGAGTCATAATTTGGCAGGGAGTCTGTTTTCGGCACAACACCAGTGCCAATATTTCACCGTTCACCGGTTTTCATCTAAAGGGGCAAAGTAAACATTCATAAAACCCTTGCTTTCTAACTGGTTGGTTATAAGAGCAATAATTTACTGCTGCTGCTAACTCACCTTCAACATGTAAAGCACATTGATCTGCGACGGCGGGTGATGCTAAATGTTTATTGCTGCTGCAAACGGGAATTTCCTCGGGCATGGATGTTTTGTCCAAAAGGGAACTAAAGTAGTTAGTTAGTTTTGGAGTTTTAGCTGTAAAATTAGCCTCACGTTTTCCCCTTTCAACTTTATTTCTCCTTTTTGGGCACCACTATCACTTTTTTGAACACCAGCGAGCCAAGCCGAATACTTCATATTCTCGACATGCGAAAGCATAACGCAAAGAGGCATTTCCTGACGTAATGGCATAAACTGTAAAATGACTTTGATTGGACGGTGAATTATATCAGTCAGGAACATTTTCCAATAGTTTCTTTTTATTTTATAATCAACCGCCTATATGAAAGGTCAATCAATGATATAAGGACAGCTCCCATTTCCTCCAGCCAATCAAGGGCCCCCTCCCCTTCTGCGGGCCCTGGGGCTTCAGCCCCACCTAGCCCTTTTGTTAATCCGGCCCTGGTCATCTTAACTGAACTACTGCACACAGAGAGGTCAGTGTGAAACTACGTAAGCGAAAGTAAAAACACCAGGCCCTCTATCAGTCCAGCCAACAAAAATGCTTTACTTATGGTTTGCAGGTCTTTCTGGTCTTGGAAGAGACGCTTGACTCTCTCCATCAGTTCCCACTTCTCGCAGCATCCTTTGTAGTCCACAAAGTTTCTTGCCAGAATCTCCTTCAACTGCCGGACACTCAGAGCCTCGATATCCTCCGCTGACCTGAGGTCTGACAGTGACGCCCGTCGCCCAGGGGCAAACACCTCCTCGGAGTCTGATGACTAACATTGAGACAGACAGAATGCAAACAAATGTTTTTACAGAGCACTTATTCACGCCTATCTGGCATTGGCAGGGCATGCAGGACGTTTGCCATGCAAATAAAGGCAGATCATGTTCCATTGAGAGTGAAGGTAAACCAGGTGTTTCCCACACGCTTGTGCAAAGGAATTGACATGAACTTCTTAGTTGCCTGTGATGATTCGATATTTATATTCAAGATATTCAAAAATAATTCTTAATATGCTGTAGCACAGTTTGTGTAGATGTTGCTAATATGTTACTATATAGTGTGTTCTAGGTGGTTGCCTACAGAGTCGACCTCATGTCTCATATTCTAGTTTTTAGATATGGATGTTAATTCTTGACCAATTTTATTGGTCGCCTGAACAATGAAATGTCAAAAATGAACAAAAATAACTATCTCTCACAGCAAGTCATACAACTTGTGGTATAATTGATGTCTGACTTTTAAAGTGATACTTCACCCAAAAATGAAAATTCTGTCATAATTACATTTACTCACCTTTGAGTTGTTCCAAATCTGTATTAATTTCTTTGTTCTGATGAGCACAGAGAAAGATATTTGGAAGAATGCTTATAACCAAACAGATCTCGACACCCATTGACTACCATAGTAGGAAAAATTACTTTATAATTTTTTGTTCTGTTGGACACAAAAGAAGACATTTTGAAGAATGTAGGACAGCAAACCGTTCTGGGCCACTTTTGACAGCCATTGTATTTTTTTCCCTCCTATGATAGACAATGGGTGTCGAGATCTGTCTGTTTATAAGCATTCTTCTAAATATCTTTCTCTGCATCAAAACAAAGAAATTCATACAGATTTGGAACAACCCGAAGGTGAGTAAATGATGACAGAATTTCAATTTTGGTTGAAGTATCCCTTTAACAGTTATATAGGACAGGGGTTTGAAAAGGAAGTGCAGATTTTTTTAAGGTTTTCCACTAACCTCAAATGGTTTTCAACAATTTAGATGGCACATTTCAGCATATATGCTACATTGTGTGACATGAAACTTGTATAAATGAAAGAGACCGTAAAAAGATCAGCATATCACATAGTGGTGGGTAAATAAATACAAAAACTTCAGATGTTGATTCACTTTGTGCTCTGACTGATTCTGAGGATTCGGTGACTAAAAGATCCATCTGGTTCGCGAATCAGACACTGGTATTACTAGTTTGTTTTTGCTTGTAGGGTTCGCTTTGCATTGACGCTACAGATTTAGCACTGAAAAGTGGTGCAGAAAACACTGGCATATCCAAAATAAATTACACAAAAATGTATTTTTTGCTGGTATATACTGTAACTCGCACCATTAACTATGCATAACTCACCAGAAAGACCAGATTAAACTACACACACAGTAAGCATGCAAGATTTCCAATTTAAATGTAAAAAGTGGAGGTGCAGCCTAACTTTAAAATATTAATTTAAGAGATTCATGAAGATTTGATGTTAAGAAAATAAGTTTGGCAAGAGATTTTTCAAGCACCAGAACTTCATGCAAGCCTGCAGGAAAGCATTTCTCCCCATTCCAAGCTGATCCTACTGGAACATGAATCAAACCGGGGAGAGAAAACCTTCATTGCAACAGAAAGCTTCAAGCCTGACAGGTGAAGTCATGGTCACTTTGCTATCTTCTCCAGTTTTACACTCCAGACAGTGTGATAGTAATTATAAGTGGAGGAGAAGAGGAAAGGAGCTTCAGGAGGTACCTGCAACTCCTGCTCCACATGCAGATCTGCGTCCATGTCACTTTCAGTTGTCACCTCTGCCACTGACAAGCTCTAAGGGTCAAAGTTCACACAGCCAAAGTAAGTTTAACCCAGCTGTGCTCCCTACCTCACACATTCCTTGAGACCATACGTGTTTTCCTGCCACAGGAACGTTTTCGTAGATCCTATTGGCAGAAGCGCTTTTTGGTGTTTGTACCTCAGGAGCTAAGAATGATTTGTTATCGGAACGCCTTTTGGAGAGAGTAAATTAGCCTCTGCGTCGGCACGGGGTAGGGTCTAACCTAGCACAATAGGAACTACCAGGGACATAAGTGTATAATGACTGGACAAACGCACGCCACATAATAGTATGCTACAAGAGAATTAGGAAGCTAAGGTTAACCGCATTTACCATTCGCGTTTGTCTGAGCGCTATTGCAACATGCACAGTCTCTTGGTCCTCACTTTTACTCTTTCAATTGCAACTAATTTATATTTCATTTCCTGTACTAGGAAACACACGAAAAGACAACCAAGCCACAGCTGCAATCAAAGTCGGTTACATTTTTGAATGCCGCACTTGACACAACTGTCAGCAGGTTTACATCACCTTGGAGTTCCTATAGCTGATGCAAATACAACCATGATAATGTCCCCAGAAAAAATATAGTTCACTCTGGTTCCTATAACTATGCAATTACATATTTACGAACACACTCTAGCACGTCTACGTGAATGCAAGCATGTTTATGTACACAAACTCAATCTTACGCAAGCAAGCATACAGAATCCTCCACTTTCATGCTTACCTGTTCATCTTCAGTTGCTTGATCCTGGGGTCCCAATTCTGTGACAGCATTGTTCCCTGATGGGCTCGCTGTTATGACTGGAATACCAGGGGTCTGCTGTTGATCCAAGTGTATGCTTGTAGGGAGTGGAATGTGTGTCTCGGATGTGGGCGTGTGCTGGCCGAGAACCAGCTCGACCAGCTCTTCTTTCTCCCGGCACATCTGCGTGGCAACTTCGTGCAGGTGCAGGTAGTCTCTCAGGTCTTTCACTTTGAGCTTCATCAGCTCGGCTCGCTCAAACAGGATGCCGTGAAAACGATGGCAGGTGTGGCAGAGCCACGGCTGGAGGTCCTGCTGAGCGGAGCAGCGACTGCAGTAACTTTTCTTGCAGTCCATGCATGTGTGCTGCAAAGCATGATGGGAGAGTTTAAACCCAGGAACACAATGTCTAATCTGGCTAGTCAAGTTACTTAAAGTGTGTGTAAAACCATTAAGAAACGGGACATATTGGAGATAGGGTTTGAGTTAGAAAGCTTATCTAGATGTAAACTTTGAATCCGAACATAAACATGGCAATCGAATAAAGCAGCGGACGTACAAAGGCAAATTAAGTGATGAAAGAGGTGTGTTAGGGGTCAAAGGTGAGGCTTTAAAACATCAGTGTATGACTAAGCTTATCCTTTTGTCTAATAAACACTAAACAGTACATGTAGACACCATTTGTTCTGAATGTTTTTTAACCTACAGTAGCCTGAGACACGTCAAGGAGCTGGAAATCAGCATTACATTTATTATTGTAACTGCAATGACTCCTATTGCATTTCAGTTGCTTATCAAGTCTGCTACAGAAAAATGTTGAATATTAATGAGCTGTATATGAACGCATGATATGACTGGGGAAAAAACCAATGACGTCCAATGACATATTGGACCATGTTTCACATCACAAGATCATACTGCCGTTAAGCTAAACATTACCCGACTGCTTTGTAATGAGCCACGTCAGATATCAATTAGCCTACCTTCCTGGCGAGGATGTCAAATTGACCTCCACATGCCTTGCATGTGGGTTCAGGTGCGGGAGGAGACGGGGAACTGCTGAAGCCCGAGTTGGTGAAGGCCTGGTGACGTGTGCTACTTCTGGTTTCCTCCACTGTGGAATCATCCAGGCAGAGCCAGCCGCAGCAACTGGCCCACATACTCCACACCTACTGCCGGTGTGAGAAAGAGATACGCATATTACAAGCCATTAGTGGTGAAACGGATCTCGGATGATCCGTACGGATCGTGCTCTACGGTTTGGAACGCATGTGACTAGCAGATTATCTGCAAGTTTATTCATCGGTTATTCATAAGTTTATTCATAGTTTTAGCACACAGGTGCTCTCGCGCTCTCTCCATTATCTGGAAGAGTACAATATTAAAGCGCATTCTTGCATATAGACTTAGACTGGCTTTATTTGTCATTTTAGATTTCCATCAAAATGAAATTTCGTTGCGATGACACATAGCACAACAAGAATAAAATGGAGGCAGTATACGCAGTCTGAAAAAAATAAATGAGATACGCAATATAAAAAGAGACAGAAAACTTTGCATAAAACCTATAAGATAAATAATATATATATATATATAGTATATATATTGCACAGAGTAGTTGCCTATGTAGAAGCAACTATTTGTATTAATAAAAAAATAATATATATATATATATATACTGTATATATATACACACAGGTGCTGGTCATATAATTAGAATATCATCAAAAAGTTTATTTATTTCACTAATTCCATTCAAAAAGTGAAACTTGTATATTATATTCATTCATTACACACAGACTGATATATTTCAAATGTTTATTTCTTTTAATTTGATGATTATAACTGACAACTAATGAAAATCCCAAATTCAGTATCTCAGAAAATTAGAATATTACTTAAGACCAATACAAAGAAAGGATTTTTAGAAATCTTGGCCAACTGAAAAGTATGAACATGAAAAGTATGAGCATGTACAGCACTCAATACTTAGTTGGGGCTCCTTTTGCCTGAATTACTGCAGCAATGCGGCGTGGCATAGAGTCGATCAGTCTGTGGCACTGCTCAGGTGTTATGAGAGCCCAGGTTGCTCTGATAGTGGCCTTCAGCTCTTCTGCATTGTTGGGTCTGGCATATCGCATCTTCCTCTTCACAATACCTCATAGATTTTCTATGGGGTTAAGGTCAGGCGAGTTTGCTGGCCAATTAAGAACAGGGATACCATGGTCCTTAAACCAGGTACTGGTAGCTTTGGCACTGTGTGCAGGTGCAAAGTCCTGTTGGAAAATGAAATCTCCATAAAGTTGGTCAGCAGCAGGAGACATTTATTCCCAACCGCACGCGTTGAGGTCTGTTGGTGAGGATGTCAAGCAGCCAGTTGCACAGGTGGGTAATAAATCCTAGGGGGGCCAGTTTGCTTATCAGATGTTGTGGTATGATGTGTTGAAGGCGGAGCTAAAGTCCAGGAACAGCATCCACACATGTGTGTTTTTCCCTTCCAGATGTTCTAGGCTCCGATGGAGTGTAGAGGAGATGGCGTCCTCTGTGGAGCGGTTGGGACGATAAGCAAACTGGTACGGGTCGAATGTGGGGGGAGTCTGGAAACCATGTGGTACTTTACTAGCCTCTCGAAGCACTTCATCATGATAGGTGTTAGTGCTACTGGGCGGTAGTCATTAAGTGAGGAGGTAGTGTTCTTCTTAGGTACCGGTACAATCGTGGCAGTCTTGAAACAGGATGGTACCACAGCCTGGTGCAGGGAGATGTTAAAAATATCTGTGAGAACCCCAGCCAGCTGATCAGCACATTCCTTAAGCACCTTTCCTGGTATGTTGTCAGGGCCAGCTGCTTTCCGGGCATTAACCTTCCTCAGGGGTCTCCGGACATCAGCTTGGTCCAGGCAGAGTATCTGCTCATCTGGGCGAGGAATGGATTTTTTTCCTGTGGTGGCGTTTTGTTCCTCAAACCTCCCAAAGTACTTGTTTAGCTCATTGAGGAAGCTGATGTTGTTCTCACATGGTGAGGGTGGGGCCTTGTAGTCAGTGATGGCTTGGATGCCCTGCCACATCCGTCTGGGATTAGTGGGGTCCTTGAAGAAATCCTGTACTCTTTGTCCATGAGCACGCTTAGCTAATCTTATGGCCCGGTTCAGGTTGGCTCTAGCTGTTTTCAGAGCCACCATGTCACCAGACTTGAAAGCGTTGTTCCTTGCTTTCAGCCTTGTGCGTACCTCACTTGTCATCCAGGGTTTCTCATTGGCCCGTGTGGTGATGTTTTTGACCACACTGACATCCTCCATGCATTTCTGGATATATCCAGACACCGCATACTCCTGGATGTCCTCAGCAGCTGACTTAAACATGTCCCAGTCTGTGTCCTCGAAACAGTCCTGTAATGCTTCCATGGCACATGCAGGCCACACCCTCACCTGTTTCACAGTAGGCTTATTTCTGATCAGTAGAGGCTTGTATGCAGGAATTAGCATCACAGAGAGATGGTCTAAGGAGCCGAGGTGGGGGTGGGGTGCTGCCTTGAATGCCTCTTTGATGTTGCTGTAAATCCGGTCCAGCGTATTCTCACCTTTTGTTGCAAAATTCACATACTGGTGGAAGTGAGGAAATACAGTTTTCATATTGGCCTGATTAAAGTCCCCTGCCACCATGAATACCCCCTCTGGATGTGTAGATTGCAGGTCACTGATGGAGCGATATAGAATGCTCAGGGCTTCTCTGGTGTTTGCACTCGGGGGAATGTACACTGCTGTGATGATAATAACAGTGAATTCCCGAGGTAGATAAAAATGTCTGCATTTCACCGTCAGTAGTTCCACATCAGGAGAGCAGTGACTTGACATCACCTCTACGTTGGTACACCAGTTGTTTTTGATGTATATGCACACACCACCGCCCCGGGATTTTCCGGTAAGGGAGCAGCTTCTATCCGACCTGAATGTTGTTAGCCCCTCCATGCTAACAGCGTCATCTGGTACGGATGGATTCAGCCAGGTCTCCGTGAGAATAATGGCGCAGCAGTCCCTTGTTTCTCGTCTGGTTGTCATATCCAGCTTTAGGTGGTCCAGTTTGTTCTCCAAGGAGCGAACGTTGGAGAGCAAGACTGAGGGTAGAGGCGATCTGTACGGGTTAGCTTTCAGCTTAGCTGTTAGCCCCGCTCGACACCCCCGCTTCCGCTTCCTGTCACACCGCCTCCGTCTCCCCCTTGGCGAACACCGCTGGTACGAGGCTCCGCTGCATCACAGGCCGCTGGATGTAGCCGACGTAGCAATCCGAGGCTGCGTAGAAGCTCCAGTGTGGTCGTATCTACGTGTCCTGAACTGCTGTTTTCTGCCAGGTCCAGTACTTGCTGACGGTCGCACACTATATCGGAGTAACTTCGCTGCCGATTTCTATTAAAATTTCTATTAAAACTGTGCAAACTATCATTATAATTCACCGGTGCTATCAGAGCCACTGCAGCCGCAGCCGACATGGGCGCCGCCACATTGCACACTAAAATGAATATTATTGTTTGTTTTAGATGTAACGCAATGTGTATACACCATTTAAAGTTTAAAAAAGTTGTATTTTCCACATACCGTGCATGTTTGTATCTCCTCTTTGCCCCGCCTCTCTGAAACGCGCTGAATTTTTACAAAGCTCATCGCTCTGAAAAGCGAGGTGTGCCATGATTGGCCAGTTCACCAGTGCGTAGTGATTGGTCAAATACTGCAAGCATTTCACGGAAATGTAACGCCTCTTACCATATTCGGAACATCAGGTTCCAAAGCAATTGTACTGACAGGCGATACAATGAGATTTACAATTACGCCCAACTTAACTATGTGTAGATTTGGGCGGTCTTAGTCAAATCATGTTACGAAGTTATGTAGATTCGCCGGTGTGTGGTTACACGAGGCGTTTCAGGCAAGTCTGGATGAGCATTCGCTTTTAGATAGAATGCATCTTTTGTTCCCACACTTTCATTTGTGCAATTTTTCGCATCTAATACATGCATGGGCAACTTATAACACACCAAAAACACAGAAAAACACGTACTTCCGCCATATGACCCCTTTAACTTAAACTGCTGCATAAGCGCAAATGCGCAAATGACGCGATTCATGCGCAAATGCGCACCACTTCAGCAATTTTGACGCGCCGCCCACTCATGATTCAGTAACGCATTTAAGAGAATGAGAGAAAGTCGTTGGAGATAGGCCTACTTCATGATCGCCACTTCATAACACCCATCACATTTATAAACCGAGAGATCCAGTTATCAGCCGTTTACTCTGATTGCACGTTTATATATTTATTTGTTATACATATTGTCATTTTTATACGCATGCATATTGCATATTGTATGACATAGCCTAGAATATACATAATAATGTTAAAATATACATAATAATGTTAAATCTGTTAAATGAATCAGTTGATACCTCCAGGGTACTTTCACACCTTCATTTTTAACCCCATACAAGCGCCCCTATTTTTGAGCATTTTATTGATTGCAAAAACAAGTTATTATACTTATTTTTATTATAATAATAAATTATGATGAGCATTTACATTAGCCGATCCGAAAAATGATCCGATCCATGACCCAAAATCCGTAAATTGATCCGAACCATGAGTTTTGTGATCCGTTGCACCACTACAAGCCATCAAATCATCAACTAAATAAGCAGTCTTAAAATAGCCAAACCACCTTTGTCCTAGAAGCCAAAGATGTGCTTTCCTGAAAACAGGATCTCCGCTAATCAACAGACCTTGAATTGAACTAGCGACATGATAAAGTTCTTTTGACATCAGTCAGGTGGCCGATGAGCTCTCAGCCGGAGTCACCTGGATGAAGAAATGGAACTTCCATCATTTATTCAAAGGCTGTGTGCCGTCTAAACCACAGGAGCTTTGCAATACTCCTAACTAGGATGACACCGTATCCTTCCCCCTCACACACACACTCCCTTTCTAAACCACAGCCAAACAAAACCTGTCTGATCCTGTAGCGCTGCCATGGTTACACCTCTCCGCGTTAAGGTAGGGAGTTTGAATAAACCGATAACATGAATTCAGGAAAGGTTACCGCAGTCAAAACATCCAGACTTGGGTAACTCCCTCTACTGTAGTATGACGATTTTAGCTTTTTGATCAGATTATGTGAGATAGCACTTAGAGTTCAACAAAAGACCTGTAGAGGATTTGTGGTCAAGGCCTTCGCAGTTTGACTCATCAACCACAAGCACAAATGATGTGCTTGATGTCACAGTTTAGGCCAACACAATCAAAATACTTGTGCACAATAGTGACTGGAACAGTTATTAGGATTAAAATAAAACGCATAAGATTTATTTTAACATTCACCTTACTTCACCATTCAGCAGACTCTTTTATCCAAAGCAAACGGGATGACAGACAACTTTTAAAGCACATTATGAAATCCTGAAGTAAATGTTAAGCAAACGGAGATGTTAAATAACAAAAGCAAGTCTCACAGCAGGCCTAGCCGACTCCCTGGGGTGACATGTGAAATCGTACTTTCTGACATACAAAGTAAAATGTATTCACCAATTTCTCTATAATGCAAGCATAATTACCAAAAACCTTGGATTTTCACTCCAGGTAAAAATGGGCACATCAAGAGTCAACTAGCACGCACAAAAAAGAAAAGATGGAATGCACAGCACTCAGAGTATTTTCAAGCATGACCATCTGACAATCAGGCAGTTTGTTGACAATAATCAGCTGGGTTGCCAAAAATGCGTTGAGACGAATAGGAGCAAATGAACAAGCTCTGTGAAAACATGGCACTACCAGAACTCTTTAGCCTCCTGTGCCACCATCTTCCAGAACTGAAGCCTACCTGAAGTAGTACAGCAGTACAAGGCGTCAAGTTCTCAGAGAAATTACAAAAGCAAGATTAAAGCTGCAAGCAGCGATGATCGGGCCCTCGCGCAAAAGTGCAACCGCAACCCTGTGCCATCACCACCCGTCAGCCTCAGGAACAGTGAACGGTGGGCAACGTGCATATAAGGAGTTACATTATAGATTTTTCCGTCCCATATTCCCTTTTGCCAGCTGGTGGCGCTATTGCTATGAGTGAACACTGACATGGATATGTGTTCAGGCCAGGACTCTTATCAAACATGTGAAGTGTGAGGCCGATCAGACATTGTGTGCCTGAGTTACTATATCTACCTGTTTCATGGCGAAACATCGAACTTTGTCACTCCACCACGGACTCGCCCCTCAACGAAAAGTCAGGAACTTGCAATGTATCGTCACAAAGGTCTAGGAAGTTATATTATAGAAAGACTTTAATTTATTTACATGTACCAGATTTCCTGTTATTTATTTAAATGTGTCACATTCGCTTTTGCCAGCTGGTGGCGCTATTGCTATGAGTGAACACTGACATGGATATGTGTAATCGTAGGCGATAAAATTAATGCAGGCGAATTATAGTAGGATTTGTTATTTATTTAAATGTGCCACATTCCCTTTTGCCAACTGGTGGCGCTATTGCTATAATTGAACACTGACATGGATATGTGTTCAGGCCACGACTATTATAAAACATGTGAAGTGTGAGGCCGGTCAGACATTGTGTGCCTGAGTTACTATGGCTTCCTGTTTCATGGTAACATCAAACTTTGTCAGGCCTCCAGGAACACAACCCTCAATGAAAAGTTAGGTTCTTGCAATGTATCTTCACAAATGTCTGAAGATCATACTGGCCGTACTCTTCAAATATGATGCTGATCTGTTCAAATCTCTATGAGGAGTTAATCAGTTTAAAACATGCCACTTCCTGCTGCCTGCAGGTGGCGCTATTGCTATAAGTGAACACTGACATGGATATGTGTTCAGGTCAGGGGTAGGCGATAAAATGAATGCAGGCGAATTATAGTAGGATTTGTTATTTATTTAAATGTGTCACATTCCCTTTTGCCAGCTGGTGGCGCTATTGCTAATGAGTGAACACTGACATGGATGTGTGTTCAGGCCAGGACTATTATCAACATGTGAAGTGTGAGGATGGTCAGACATTGTGTGCCTGAGTTACTATAGCTTCCCGTTTCATGGCGAAACATCAAACTTTGTCAGGCCGCCACGGACTCGCCCCTCAACGAAAAGTCAGGAACTTGCAATGTATAATCACAAAGGTGTGAAGATCATACTTGCCAAATACAGGGCTCTAGAGTGCGACCAATTTGGTCGCACATGCGACCTAATTTCTCAATGGTGCGACTAAAAAAAATCTGAGGTCGCACCGGTGCGACCAGCCCTTCGAGTAAAAAAAGTCTCTGCGAAAGCCTCCCTGTGGTTCAACAACAGACACATTAGGCCCATACCGTGGTCTAAACCAATCAGAGATAGTGAAGGGCAGACCCCCCCTCTGATTGGCCGTGGTCCAGATATTCCTGTACGTGTGTGTACGTTTGAAAATGCTGTGCTGCAGTCGGACAGAGAGGTGAGTAGCCTAGGGCCGTCAGATAAACAGAGTGGATGTAGCCGCGGATGATGAGAGAAGATTAAAAGAACGATTGACAACTTTTTCGTTAAGAATGTTAAGTTAAGGCCTGATCCGTCCGAAAATCATAACCAATGCTCTGACACGCTAGACTGCGACTAAATGGTCTCATTTTGCGACAAATTTTCCTGCCAGTGCGACAAGTTTTTCTTAATGGTCGCACCGGTGCGACTGTCAAACTGATCAATATATCATTTTTGCGTACTATAAATTTAATGCAAAGAAATGTAATATTGCGCAAGCTGCGCATTCAGTCACTCATTTTCGTCTCCCCTCCTTCAACCATTCTCTTATCTATAGGGGTGGGCGGATCGATCTAAATATCGATAGTATCGATGCCAACACTGGTATTGGTATCAGATCGATACAATTGTAATTGAATCGATATTTTAATTTAAATATCTCACCTCTACGTTCTAGTGTTGTCACGATACTGGAATTTCTAACTTCGATTCAATACCTAAAAAAATATTGATATTCGATACCATTTTCGATACCACGGGGAATAAACTGCCATAGCAATAAGGCCCTAATAAGCAATAGCAATATAGGCCTTTTTAATTTTTATTTGAAGTTAAATTGAACAAGACTAGCCAATGAGGTATATATTTTTACATTATTTATTAATAGTTAATCTAATGTTAATTTTACAAATACATTTACTATTTAAAATCAAAGTTGTATTTGTCAGTATTAATGGACCAGACCCTGTTGAAAAACACAGCCTATGCTGGTTTGGTATGTTTTGATGCTGGTTTGCTGGTTTGTGCTGGTTTAAACTGTTCATATGCTGATTTAAGATGGTTCTTAGCTGGTTTAAGATCAAACCAGCATCGATCAAAACATACCTTACCCAGCATATACTGGATTTTTCAACAGGGGAGCTTACATAAATAGTTGTATTTTTTAACTAACATTTAAAAGAGATTAATAAATACTTGAACAAATGTATTGCTCATTCATTGTTCGTTAATGTTACTTAATAGCCTACATTTTTATTTGGCTAAATTGCCTTTTATTCACATAGGCCCATACTGTAATCATTGATCAGCGCACATATAGACAGAAACGCAAACTTTAAACGCAAGAACTGTTGCAGAGACTCCGCACTGGACATCTTTCTAACATTAACAACTTTTAACCGGAGCGAATGAGACGAGTGGATGAATCATTGAACAGCGCACACACATAGAGCGCTATGGTAAACACGGAAGTGCAAACGTGTATCACACGCGAGAACTGTTGCGGAGACTTTACTCGCACCAGCATTATTTCAAACATCAAATTAACCGGAGCGAACGAGACGAGTGGATGAAATCATTGATGAGCACACATAAAGACAGAAACGCGTGCATTAAACATGAGAACCGTTGCGGAGACTCTGTACTAACATAAACAACATATAACCAGGGCGAATGAAACGAGTGGATACAATTATTGATCAGCGCACATACATGGATCGCTATGGTAAACACGGGAAGCGTACGAGCGTGCACCACGCCAGACGTGTTACTGAGACTGGCCATCTTTTCTAACATTAACACTATTTAACTGCCACAAACGAGTGAAGTATGTGAGAGGAGGCGGGGCTCTGTTGTTATGCGTTCACGTGCAGTGTGTGTTAACTCACTGTCGGAAAAAAGAAAGAGAGCGGGAACGATACGTGGGACATGGGTATTGGAACCGTTTCAGATTCTTCAGTATCTTACTTATCGAAATATCGATATTTTTGACAACACTTACTACGTTCATTATACTTGCTCGTGTCTTCTAACCTCTACAATCCTGAGCAAACGCTGCTTTCACATCCTGGCCCACTTTGCTACTCCTCCCCTCCTGCTGCGATTCGTTGTTGGTCGTCACGTGACTCACTGACACAACGCGCCGAGGAGCAGCGAACTGAGGTGAGCGAAGCTGATAGCACATTGAATGAGAGATCAGGATGGCGACAGAAGGAAGAGAAGCGTTGTGACTTCAATACATTAATAAAAAATATTGTCTAAAGAATTGATCATTCATTCACCTGAGAAACAATGACATACTGCTCTCCCCTACACAAAAGTATTTTTTTTTAAGTAAAAAGTATCGTATTGGTATTGGTATCGGCAATACTGACCCTATATGTATTTGGTATCGGATCGATACCAAATTTTGCAGTATCGCCGACCACTACTTATCTATCAGTGGCCCCGCCCCCAAAGACGTAATTGCTCAATCTTGCAACTGAAATAAATATGCAGAATACAAGAATTTCCCCTGCTAAGGTACAAAACAGCAAAGATAACGAAATGTGTTGCGAGTATTGTATGCATGTGAAGCTAATCCAGGAAACACGTGTTTAAACTATTGTATAAAGCTCTCTAACAATACTGCAAAGCATACAAAACGTTATACATCACTCTAAATACTATTTATTTGTGAGTCGCTATTTATAGAAGCCAAACGTGTATCAATGCAGCTTTCATGAAGAATAATCACTAAAAGCCTTCATGTCTCGCGGGTTGTTTGAGATATGCTCGCGCCCAGAGAGTCAGAGCACAAAATACTAAACGGAGTTCTCTTTCACACCTTCTTACTCTGAAACGGACATATTAACACAAAATAACCTAAAAATTCCCATATTAACAAGAAACCTTGTAAAGGTATTCAGTTTGTTTCGTGACCAAACAGTTGGGAAACAAAACACGTGTTCCAGTATATTGCGCGAGCTCTTAAAGGGGCAGCAGCATAATTAAGATATCCGTTTATAATGTTCATCAAACAACAACGGACGGGCCCAAAAACACTCACTGATATTAAAGGAATTGTGTTCTCTTATAGGAGTCGTTCACAACAAATAAAGGAAGAAAGTAGCTTTAAATATAGTAAAGTGTTGAAAGAGAGTTTACATATACAATAAAAATAATTCAATCATAAACAATGATTTGTATTAATTTCTAATTGATTTATTAATGTATTAAACACATTTTAATGAAGTTTTAGTGATTCTTTTTTCTTACCTCACCCCACGACTCTGGTGCTATCAAATTAAGGGCTGGTGCCACCAACTGAATAACTTGGTAGCACCAGTGCCCACCTCTCTCAAGTGTTAGTCTAGAGCCCTGCTTTCTTATAGAATTGTGCTTCAAATAAAGAACTTTATGTTGACCAGATTGTTAGTTAATCATTTACAAGTCAATATTGCCTATATGGACAGCGATTTAAAAAAAGTGAACTTGTAAAACTGTGGTGTTAAATGCGATGCGGTCAAAAATTTGGGTGCACCTAACTTTTGTGCTGGTGCACCTAAGAAAAAAAGGCGCACCAGTGCATCCAGTGCAAAAAGTTAGTCTAGAGCCCTGAAATATGATGCTGATTTGTTTGAATCTCTATGAGTTAATCACAGTTTAAAACATGTCACTTCCTGTTTCCTGCAGGTGGCGCTATAACTGTATCTGAATATTACCATGTAGATGTCTTCAGGCCAGGACTTTTATCAAATGTGTGATGTCTGGGTGAAGTCTAGGGCCTGTTGGACATTGTATGCCTGAGTTACAACAACTTCCTGTTCATGGCGAAACGCCAAACTTTGGATGGCCACCAGGGTCACGTTCCCCCACGAAAAGTTCTCCGCAATTTAGCTTTGCAAAGGCCTTAAGATGAGAATGACATGAAAATGATGTTGATCGGATTAAAACTCTAGGAGGAGTTCGTTAAAGTATGACGCCTGCAGATTGCAAAAATTTACAAAATTGCACAGGAAATCAAAAATAACAGACTTCCTGTTGGGTTTAGAGATATGCTCCAAGAGACGTTTCTTAATGATTCGGGGTGTTCTATGAGTCCACCAAATTTGGTGCATGTACGTTTTGCGTAGCGGCCTGGGCAGTTCTAGGTGGCGCTAGCGAGCCATTTTGCCACGCCCAATTTTGAAACCCCTATCAGACGTAAATTTTCGCCACGTCTGATGCATGTGCAAGTTATTGGCATGTTTAGGCCTTCAAATTAGCGATCAAAGAGGGAGAAGAACACAGAAACAATAGGGCTCTGCACTGCGGTGCAAGCCTGCGGCTTGCTCCTTCGTGCTCGGGCCCTAAAAAGGCAAAACCCAACCACCACTTAAAAATGAAATAAAATCACAAGATTGTTCTTTCTTATTTTCTTAAATGTTTTACAGATTGATAAAACAAGAGTAACTCTTGACAGACCAGGTGGCTAACTAATGGACATGACAAAGTACCTGTTCTAGTCGAGGTGACAACAAGGTACAAATGGCGTAATGATGCGAGTTAGCTAGTTGGCCCATTTCTATTTGCAGATGTACTGACAAAGAACTCCAAACTGCTGACAGTTTCTGGAAGACACTTTCTTCACAAAGTGGTACAAGTCAGCAGCATTCAAGGCCGTGATCTTTACAAAGGGCCACGTTCACCTGACTCGAAACCCAATTCAAAACACGTGGGCCCTTCTCAGGCATGAGATTTACAGTCAAGAGGTGGTGCGACTGCTTCAGCTGCAAACAATCTAAATCTCTTACTCATACTATGGATGAGCAGCTCATGAAAGAATATTATAAGAAAATGAGTTTTCTCCTTCCAAACATTATTTTTTATTATTTATTTTCTTAATACATTTTTTGTTTAGCCTTAGATGAATCATGGACAAATATTTAAGAAAATTGTGATAATTACCAATGAGAGATACAAGTCTCACTGAAATTGATCTCACTGTGTTGCTTCAAAAGTAAAGTGAATGACACATGGCATTATAATGCACACAGGGTAGTTAAACACGACCCTTTGTGTCGTTTCTCAGTGTAATCATCACATTATACAGGGGTCTTAAAGATAAAGCGGAGCTATCATGCCATGTCATGCATTCTGACTTCTTATACTGTTAAACGTGCCGTCTTCTCATGCTTGACATGGTCAACTTGTTAAAAAAGTTTTTTTCTAATTCTGGATCTCTGTGTTGTCAAAGGGATCCTATTCCTTTTATTGGCCAAAAGCACAGCAAGGCGAAGGAGCCCGCCCACGAGACCCGCTTACCATCAAGGTTTTCTGCGCTGCGTCAATATAAATGGTGGATATAACGCTGGATTTGGAGATCGTTTGAAACTGACAGATGGCGCGGTCCCAGTGCTAAAAGATGCCGGTCATGAACTGCACGTGGCAAGTCAAACAAAGTCATACATCTGTGTTTTGTTGGCAATCGGAGTGTACGTGCATAATGTACAAAACATGAAGGGATTAATGTGATGTGTTGCTTGCTTGTGCTGTAGTTCCATCCCACTCTCCCCACTAGTCCCACCTCTAGCAGCTCGTGTTTTTCCAGAAATAATCATACACCTGTATCTCTCTTTTATAAATTTGATCAAACTAAATACTCTTTGAAGATACGACGTATGCAATATTACTGTATAGGCACTCAAGATTAATATGAGATTGGCAGACACTACCTGTGATACGCTATCTTTAAACTTTGCAATGCTCCTGACTTTAAAACCTCTCTATAAGAACCTCAAATCAGATGTCAACATGGTCTTGGTTTGGCACATTTTAGGATATGAGGATGGATTGTAGACCAGTCATAGCAGGGATGCAAAGTCATCGGGGTGAAAAATGGGTGACAAAAATAAGATATACTCAATGCATATAGATGGATGGATGGATGGATGGATTTTATATATAGCTTTAGACATAACTATTACAATAATTATTACAATTTGTATTTCATATTATTCAGTGCACATAATCAGAATAGTCAATGGTCTGCTAAAAGTGGCTAGGATAGACAACCACACGAAGAGATCATTTGCAAAACCAGATAACTCATTTAAACAACCCAATTGTTTAAATTATATTACTTAGAATGCATACACAACATATAAAAACTGAGTTATTTTTGCAAATCAACTTTCACATTTACTTCAAGGTGCTCTGTTCACACAACAGCTTACAGTCACAGCTCTAAACATGAATGAACAACTGTCAAACTCGTATACAATTTGCACAGAATGCCTGTTACCATGACACCGTGTCTACACTGAATGCGGCGCGACAAGAGACAATAGAACGCATTAGAACCCATTATAATTTTAAAATTTGTCCACACCGGACGTGGCGCGATGCGGCACGACAATCCCATTAGAACAAGCCATGTGTCGCATCGCATCACGCCGCGTCCGGTGTAGACACGGTGTGACAGATTTAAATTTAAAGACTGCACATTTATCAACAAAGTATTATTTATTTTTACACAAGTTGGCTGCGTTGTAACAACAATATTAGGTGTAATACTATCTGCAGTGCTGTACTAAAAACCAAACGCAATGCTCACATACGCGTGCAAGTATGTTACAAGAAATCTGGCGTTGCATTGTGGCGTCTATGAACGCTTGTAGACTATCACATACTGTAGCACAGCTACTGTGTAAATAGATCGACTGTGCAAAACATTACGAAGCAGTTTACCGTCAACTCTGTGCACTCATTAGCACATTTAACGTAACGGGGAGTGACAGATGATGTGTCAGACAACTAGTTGTCCAGTACGATTCCTTTTACACATCAGGGCTTCTCCGTAAATGTGGTGATAGCAGTTGTCACAGTGTGTTAACGCACTTACCCCATTCTATGTTTCTTGGGTCTGCGCTGTTCCTTTCAATGCAAACAAATCAGCGTGCCTTTACCTGTTGCTTAGTGACGGTTGTGTTGAAGTAAGTCAGAAATGCGCAGCTGCTGCGCAATTCGACTACATATATTTAGATTCAATTCAATTTATTGTCATTGCACATGTACAAGTACAAGGCAACGAAATGTGACCTCTGCATTTAACCCATCCAGAGAGTAGTGAACACACGTACCCCCGGAGCAGTGGGCAGCTATCACTGCAGCGCCCGGGGAGCAAGTAGGGGTAAGGTGCCTTGCTCAAGGGCACCTCAGTTGTTACCCGCCGGCCCTGGGAATCGAACCGGCAACCTTCTGGTCATGAGAGTCTGACTCTCTAACCATTAGGCCACAACTGCCCCTATATAATATTGATTCATGAGTTGAGTATGTGCGCTCAATCTGCGCAGCATTCAAAACATAACAGCTAGGGATTTGATATCATTACCACAACATCTCATCAACATGCATATGATTCTCATCATTTCATTCACCGCGACCCTGTCCAAAGACTCACAGACCCCCCCCTCAGCCCTCATTTTCAAAAACTCATCGGGTCTAGACGAATCACAATAATGACCCAATTTTGTATCCAAAACACCAAATTTCGCCGAAAGGTGGCAAGTTGGCATCCCTGCATAGTCTGGTAAGACAAAGACGTTGCAAAGCAACTTATCGAAAGATGGTATTGGATGGCAACACTACAAGTAACCAAATTCATAATTTGCTCAGTCCTGTAATATTCGTGGCTTGGGGATTTTGGCAGTTTGCCGACTTTGGTACTCTCACTGTTACTTCAGTAATGCACTTGTATTAGTTTCACATGCGTATTCTTGTGTGCTGTACTCTTCTGAACAGAGATCAGAGTATGGTTCCAACAAATATGACTGTATGCCACCAGCTGCCCTTATTTACTAGGCAGTATTTTGAGAACATCTCGGCACATGTTTTACAATGTTTTTCCAAATCTAATATTTAATTTGTATCAAATGCAAAGTGCTAACAGCAAACAACATGTTTTTCCACCATTTAAAAACAAAATTGGTGTCAGCAAACATGGCCGCCCTTGCAAAGTCCAAAACAATAAATGGTCCAACAGGCCCCTCTCTCCAACTGACAGGACATTGTCATCACAGGGCTGTCATAAAACCCCCCAACAGCCCACAGTGCCAGGACATCCAAACAGTAACAGGCCAACAATAGATGCACTGTGACTAGACAACATACTGTACATGGAGAGGAGACTCTCGCCAGCAGGAGGACACTTGCATTGCCTGAAGTCACTTGTGACAAGTGCTGTCACGATACCAAACTTCGGTACTAAATGTGACGATACTAGCATTTCCCGCTATCATTTCAAAGACATATCCGATGAGCTTGGAAACACAATGGCCAATCAGAGGTCTTTCATAATCTGTTCAACAGCGCTCAAAATGATAGCAGGAAATGCAAGTATCGTCACATTTAGTACCGACTGGTACCGAAGTTTGGTATCGTTTGGTATCGACACTACTTGTGACATGTCATACAGTAAGAAACAGAGTCAAATTATAAATTGTTCAATAGGATTGCCACGTTTCGGGAAGAGTATTTGATATGTAAACGCTTAAAGGACATAACAAAACCTTGTTCCTTGAATCTGTGTACAACTCACAGTATTGAAATACATAGTCAAGTGGGAATTGTGTTACTTCATTGTTTTTGTCTGATATTTCACTGTAAGGTTGCAATCTGGGAAGAAAAGTTGAATCTGGCTTCAATGGTCTGAATATAAGAATTTTAGCATATGACAACTGTCCTTAAGGTAAAATGTTAATAACCCAAGCCTTACTAATACTATTACAGTCAAAGAAAGAACAATCACTGCTATTATGTTGTAATTTACCAAACCACACTGGCGTGTAAAGCCATCAAAAGGAACAGGGCATGCCATCTTCTCAGTGAAACGCACCCAACGCTCAACAATTCAAGAATTAAAAGGAGAATGGGAAGAAAAGTGGAGACACCCGGCTGACAAGAGGCCAGGCTGTTTTAACATCATCAGGTCATCATTATGATGTGTCGGAGTCAGTGTTGGGTAAGTTACTCTGAAAAAGTAATTAATTACTAGTTACTAATTACATGTTCAATAGTGTAATTAGATTACTGTACAAATGACTCTCTTCAAAAAGTATTTAATTACTTATTACTAATTACTTTCTATATCCTACATCAACCTTGATGAGTTAAGTGATTCAAGGATAGACATGAAACGGCTCTTTTAATTCATTCAAATAAATAATATAAACTACATAAAGTACTCTTATTTACTGACCAAAGTATTACAAATGTGAGAATTATACAATAAAGCATTCATTTTAAAGTTAGACTTTGAATTTTGATGTTAATTCCACTATTGCACACACATATATTACACACAGTATTTAGTTTAATTACATCAGAAGTAACTGTAATTAAATTACAGAAAAAACAAGACTAATCCCTTACTTTACTTTTTCAAGTGAAAAGTAATTAAATTACAGTAACTAAAATTACTTAGTAACTAGTTACACCCAACACTGGTCGGAGTGGAAATTCAAGCAATAAACAACCGTTAGGTGACTTAGGGTTAAACTTTTAAAACGTTTAATAAGAATTAAGTTCATTAAGCACTGCACACTGTGATAAAAATAACCCCCCCCCCACACAGTATGAGATCACATTTCACTTCTATAAATTGTACTACTGTAGGTTTTACAGTCGTTCTTACCTTGAACATCACAGTTTACAGTCACTCAATTTCAGAGACAGATTGGCCAGGATATAAAATTCAAGCCATTGACATCTATAAAGATCGTAGTAACACGTTTATGAGGAACATTTACTGCGGTTGCTGGCTCACACGCTTGCATCTTACACCAACCTAAATTGAATGAAATGACCCGAACACAATTGTATCAAGTGATAGGATTTAACGTTAGAGTTCGCGGGAATATTGTTGTTCCTACAGTTTATACACATTTTGAGGATATTTTCGTCCCTGTCTACAGATTAACCGATTCAAAGCTCAACCTCAAACATCCGTGCGTAACTTTGCAAACTTCCTTTAAACGCGGGCAAATTTTGTTGAACAGTCTGTTCAAGTCGCATACGTCAACACTGTCTGTCATGAGCTATGCGTTTTAGACCCATTCAATGCCACTATAAAAGCACACCTCAGAGAAAAACAAATAGCAGGAGGATTACTAACTTTTGGCAATATCACGTTTAAACGACATCTGTCACAAATTGCAAAAATGTCACTTAACCTAATAGGAAAGTATCTGGATTATAAACAGACTTCGGAGTATCACGCGACAAATTTAAAGATAACGTTAATTGTCGCGAGCGCAACGCCGAGACAAACAAACTTTACATAACAACCGATTTGTAAACAAAACCACACTTTAAAGTCAAGCAGTGGGAACTCTATGCAGCTAACGTTACACATTAGTGTTAGTAAAGGGAACACATATCTTAGATGTAGATTTAACGTTATATCCTTCACTCGAGACGCTGTTAAAGTTAACTTACCTCAGGTTAAACGAAGAGAAGCGCGTAAAAACCAGATGTTCAAAACCCAGTCGTTATGTTTGATAAAGTCTGCTGGTAACGTCAATCAATAAACCATCCGTTTGTCGTCTTATACTTGATCTTGGACAAACTTACGCTTCTGCTGTGCTGAATTGCGAAGTTCATTTATGACGCGCTGGTCGGTGAGGTAGAGTCGTTAGCCGTGGCTCGAGCACGTCGACTCTTTCAAACGTCGAGAACGCGCACGTCGAACGTATCACGCTTTTATTGTATTTTGAACGATTTGCCATTATATGCTAAATGATTATTAAGAAAACATGAAATTACTCAATTGTCTCTAAAAAGATAACAATTTTAAGTAATTTTAAAGAACGTTGAAAATAACTTGATCAACTTGTCATGATCTGTCTGTCTTCCATAAATGAGAAAATTGACGTAGCTTGCCATGCATGTTTTAGGTTAATTGCCAAAATGCCCAATTTCTCATCTTTTTCCATTGTTATTCTTGACTAAACTATTAAACTAGCACAATGGAGGCAACGTATACCAATAGCACCCTCTGTTGAAGAACAGGAGCGTGTGCACCAGTTGTGAACAGAAATTTTAGAAAATCCTACCTTACTTTGTCGTCTTTTCTAAGAGGGTTATTTTTGCTTAACCCATACTTATCAATTAGGTTTACTGGGGTTATTTAAATTGTTGAACAATACATTTAATTTCTGTCCTATTATACAACCATGCTCATATTTCTTGTTAATTTAAAGCTTAAGAAAAACGCCTTGTTGGTTCATACAAGTCATAATGATGAATTAAAGATAATAGATCACTTAAATCATCAAACATAAAAAGCATGAACATCTTTTCTAATCCCACAATTATAAATGTAGACTAAAATTTGATTTTGAAGCGATAAACTGCCAAGGTTTATCTGCAGAATACGTTTAAGCTATGCAAAAGTGAGTCAAATCACATTTTCCATTCTAAAAAGCAGTTTGTTTTCAGACATGATTTAAAACCTACTTGAATATCATGACAGTATTTGATGAGAATTTTTTTTTTACTGTTTTGAAGTAACAAGAATTTGGGAAGGAAATACAGAAATCCTTTCTCTCCTAATTTTTTTTAAGACAGAATCACACCCAAACTAACTGCTCCTTCCATGCCTGCTTTGCATGTAGATCATTCGATATCCCCAACCCAGGGTTTCCTCTTTAAATCCTTGATTCGGTACATTTGCAGGACAATCACCCATCGTGTTTTTCCAGTAATGATGATGATGATAAAGATGTCCTGTGTGTGACTCAGTTAGTTGCCCAAAGTAGATAAGACTGTGTACAACATTGGAGTTCAATTACCTCGTTCTTAAGAAGCTTATAATACAATTTCTGAAATGTAACAAAGATGCCAACGGCAAGAACTCAGAGGGTAAGTTTTGATAAAACATTTTTTTAAATGACTGGCAAACATTTAGCTTCACAGGAGTCATAGAATAAATCCAATTCCCGTTTTCCTGTGTCAACACATTCATTTCAAACACTGTAAGATGATACAATTTATTGCCATAAACAGTGTAGGAAAATGACAAAAAAAAAAAGAATAAAAACAGCCAACCTCTATATAATAGTACAGTAAGAAAAAAATGGAACTTCCTCAAATGTATATCCAGTAAAATGCAACAAATAAAAGGGTCACAACATGGTTGTTCCATGAAGAACTACACTCGAACCACTAGGAGACAAAACTACAGTGCCTAGTGTCACCCTGCTTGAAAATGTGATGAGCAGTTAACTTTTGTTCAATAAGCTTCATATGTAAGGTAGTACAACTGGTGTTAAAGAATGTTCATTGTTTACATAACCATCTTTTTTCTTTTGTAATACGTTGCTGTAAAGCTGTGAAGGCTGCCGTCGACTGTAGACCCATGTGTCACCAACCAAATCTATCATGCATACGTGTTGCTCTTCTAAATGAATGAAATGATGTGGCTTATTGTTCCTGAAAGCTCTGGATAAGCCAGACGAGCTCCAAAATCTTTCCTAAAGACACTGCCACCAATTAAAACCAATTCAAAATGCTCTTCTCTTTGAAATCGTTTAATTAAGACAAGCTCAACGTTTTAATTTTTCAAACACAGTAAAGAAATTTAAAGAGCAAAATATAAAATGACACGGCAGGTTTTGCTCCTGCATGCCTACAAACTCGACACGTCTGGTCTCAACACAAAGATACTTTCGAAAGGGAGAGGGAGAGAGAGAAAGAGAGAGAGAGAGAGAGAGAGAGAGAGAGAGTGTGAGATCGTGAAGTCCTTAAACAGAATGGAATCGACCTGGAGATGTCGTCCTCCAAGTTTTGGGTCTTGGCGGTGTGTGGGCGGAGTCTGAGAGAGGGGAAGACAGGGGCAGAGTAAAGCCTACGCTCCACCCCCTTTCTAGAGGCCCTACACCTCTGTGCTTTTAAGCCAATGAGAAGAGGGTATCGTTTAGGATTCGAGAGGAGACCGGCATCTCGTGCCCCTGCCTGCGTGTCACTGGGAGAAGTCTTTTGAAAGATTTTTGGTGATCAAAGCCGGTCCAGTATAGCCTTCCGGAATAATGCAGCCACACTGACACACATTAATTCTTAGAGAACGGAAACAAAAAAACAAGAACAAAATGGTTACACAGGGTCTGTTTCGAGATGTTAACATTTGTACATGAACATTATTAGAATTCGTTCAACACAAACAGGAATTGCAGTAGATTGACGAAATGAACTTTGGTGAGATCTACCAATTAACGTCGGAATTGACTTCTGCGCTGTACTACTGTGTGCTTTGACACACCGATATACAGACACCATAAGCACTAAAAATAAGCACCACGTGTGCAAAATCGGTGGTTAAATTAGTTTGTTTGTTATCCAAACAAACTGCAAACATCACTTTTCACCAAAGGATCAAAACATCAGCTAGCTGCCCCGAGGTAAATATTTGATTTGAATCGGCGCAACAGAAGGTCTCGACCGGCATACTTCAATCTACCTTAAGATGAAAGAAACAAAAACATTTAAAATCAGCTTCCATTCCATTTAAGAGAGCAGCTCAAACCAAGGAAACCTTTCTGATCTCTTCGTGGATGTGAACCTTCCCGATGAAAACTACAGTACAGAGCAGGCACTAAATACAGGGAAGCAAAGGTGGACGTAAAACCATCGTGAAACAGTTTGCCATGCATTCACGAGCTGCTCGTTGGTATGTGCAGGTGTCACGACAATCGATGTGGGCGTGGTCTGTTTTCCTCGAATAAATATATACTCGCGCGGTCTGAATTCGGAAGTAGGGACTCTGTTCTTCTCGAACAGGTAGGAATGATGATAAGAAGCCTTATCGCATTCCCGTTGGCATGGTACGCTTTTTTGTCGTGTGTCATCCCGAAATCTCCCCCTTCCCCCTCGTACATCCCTCCCCTCTTCCTTCCTGCTGAAGCGCAGAGGGAGGCTGCAGTCTCTTAGTGTTTGTCTTTAGGAATTACCTCCTCCCTGGGTTTGGCACCCCCAAAAATGGCCGAGTTGGGGTTCGCCACTTGGTTGAGGGGACCTGCCACCGTACGGGGCTTCAGCTGTAGCCTTGGTCTTTGCGCTCGTTCCTCTGCAAAAGGGAAGCGAGAATTATTGAAGAGTAGGTTTTATACACCCGTTACCATAAAAGCGTAACTCAAGTCAACATGACACTGCGTTTGCAAAACCAATCTATCCAAAAACGAACCAGGAAGTCAAGTTAACTTATCCATCGGGAACTGGTTAATATTGCTTTTACACACAAAAATGCAGAAAGTGGTAAAAATGAGAAATTTGGATATCATGTTGACTTTTATATAATGTACTCATGTTTTGTGAAAGAATGAGCTTTGAGACCATCAGAGGGTTCTCTGAAGTCTGTCTGGCCTGCGCGAGGAGGTCCATCTTTGTAGCGCCCCATGCCTCCGCCGGCTCCGCCTCCAGCTCCGGCTCCGCCTCCAGCTCCACCGCCCCTTCTGTCACCAGGACGACCGCCACCTCGACCCCTCCCACCCATGAAGTCATCATCTCTAAATCCTGCAGAAAAATGAAGAGCGTAAAGAAACTGGTCCATCGCTCTCCCAATGCACAGCAAAGCTGTAGCGAAATACTGGTCCGGGATAAGCAATGTGCTGTGTTTCATAGTGATTACGGTGAGACTGATCACAGACCAGTATTTCCAGACAACTTGAATTTGGGAGAGGGCTTGAACACTGTTGAAAATGTGACAGATGAAAATTAGATGGAGTCCTTGGAAGATCATGAATGAGTCAAATTAACTTGAAACTATGAAGAAAATGCACAACATGTACCCTGTTTAAATCAGTTACAAGGGATTTAACGGAGTCTAAAGAGCATCTGTGACAAGCCGTCATTACAAACCGAGAGGCAACAAATATCAGTGGTAAAAACGTACAAAAAATGTAGTAATAAACCACTTAAAGCTGTTGGTTTACACAAAGCGAGAAAACACATGGCAACATTCTGAATGTACACTTTATTGCATCTTCAAGTTATTAGTTGATCATCTACAGCTAACACTCCAAAGGTTCGTGTTCTTGCCCAATTCACTTGTCGCACCTCCTCCGGACTGGTCGTAGTCGTCTCTGGGTTCACGTCCCCCTCCTCTGGCCCCGTGTGAACCACCGCGGCCTGAAAGGGACAGTGGGGCTCGGTTTAATGGGACGGCCAATGAAAGCTAAGATCAGGGTGAAGGAGAGAGCCACCCAGAAAATGGTTCGACTGAACCCATCGCAACGCTTCTAAAAGGCACTGCAGTTGTTAGTGGGGTAGGAAAAAGTGCTACAAGTTGTTTCTATAGAGGAAAGTGGTTTAAAAAATAAAGATGAAAAATGTGCACATGAAAAATGATTGTGAAAACTCACACAAAATTATTCATATTACTATGGATGCGATGTTAAGAAATGTCCAATTATCCCATACTCTGTTCAGCACAATATAGGCAAGCAGAAAGATCCAGAATGAGAAACAGAAGACACAAAGTTCACAAATCAAGCTTTACTTAAGGATGAGCGACCATCATTACAGTACAGTATTTTGATTTCGCCGATGCGGAAAACGTTCAAGTTTTCAGCATCTGTCTCGCTCTATGGGGATGTGAACACATGAACTGCATCACCAGAGAGTTTACCTCATGAGTATCTTTGTGGCGACCCGTCAAAATAAAAGTCAGGTTAACTTGAACAAATTATGACATACCCAGATGAAAAAAACTGTAGTGTACTATATTATTTACTTCAGTAAAGTGTTGTAATTGTGCTAGTAAAAAAAAAACTACAATAATTTTGTTAGACAAACAGAGAAAAAATGTACTGGTAAGATACTGGCTTACATTAACATTTGCACACGATGTCATGGTTTTGTGGAGTTTTTCCATAAGGATCAACTGCAGTATCTAGTACTAATTTAATAGTTTAAGCGTAAATACTATAGTATACTAAAGTATTTTTTGAGGTGGCCAAATGTGTTACTATTGTATAGTAAAAAACGGAAAACACAGAATGTAGAAAAATTTCATGGTTATATACCAGCCACTAAAATTCAATAAACATGTTAATGTTGGTGTTATTAAGTGTTATTAAATAAAGTATATTAGCACAAAACGATTAAAAACAACAGAAAGCATTAATGACATGTAAACAATGTCTCGACAAGACCAATATGCTAACTAATTTAGTACCTCTGTCGTCTTTTCGGAAGCCAAAGCCTCCGGCGCCACGTTCTTGCCTTCGGCCCTCTGCGATGTCCACCCTCAAAGACCGATCTCCTAGTAACTGTGTTATAAACATATTAAACCCTATTTACACACAGTATATCTACACTGATCAAGCAATCCTAAATACAGGTGCAACAGACAATATTAATTTGTTTTGTTTTACTCAAGCCTTTATTTAACGCATCATTAGCTGTAACAAAAATAATTCAGAAAACTGAAAAAAAAAACAAAGCAGCATCATAACATTTATGCATTTGGTTTAAAATGAAAGTTTAAGAATATCACCCCTGGGAATGTAACAACTCACTGTGAGCAGGTTGAAAAATCGATTAAAGTATGTGACGATTCAAGTCGGTCGAGATGTTAAATGAATCATACATGTTTTGAACAGCAGAGGCCGCTGTGTTTACTGCAAACTTGGAAAAGGTGGACATGCTGGATTTTTTTTTTGGAATTTGTTTTAAAATTGAAATTTAGTTATGTTTTTGACATAAAAAAATATTTTTATTTTACAAAGAAATGTGCATTTGAGAAATAATAAAAGGGCTCTAGTTCATTTCTAATTTGTCACAACTCCTTTTGTAAAAAAAATTGTATTGTGAGATCAGTATCGTAAATCGCATTGCACCGTGAGCTAAGTGAATTGTTACATCCCTAATCACCCCTTATTTTATACCTAGTCATGACAAGTACCATATAAATGAATACAACAAGAATGTAATCTACTTACAGCGCCATCATACGTCAAAGCCTCTTTTAAAGATTCCAAGTCGTCAAACTCCACATAACAGAAACCTGGAGCAGGAAGAAGCAAAATAAAGTTACATAAACATAAAAATGATGGCCATTAAACTAGAGGTCGACCGATAAATCGGCCGATTTTTTAATTAATCGGCATTGGCCGATTGTGCCGCAAATTAGGCCGATTTACAGCAGAGGTGGGTAGAGTAGCCAAAATCTTTACTCAAGTAAAAGTTATTTTTTTTATTTTTTTATTTTTTTTTAAGTAAAAGTCACTATTTTAAAATTTACTTGAGTAAAAGTAAAAAAGTATGCAATGAAAAAACTACTCAAGTATCTAGTTACTTAGTTACTTTGTATCTGATTATATAGGCCTACTACATTAAATTAATATTAACGCCAATATTTTAATATTACATTTTAATCAATATTTTTAATTATCATAAGCAGATATCTTTGCAATATACTAGAGAGACTAAAGAATAGACAAACACAGAAGAGACAAGCATTTCTGTACATTTCATCTAGTCCTGATGTCAATTTAGTTTACACAACTTATTTAGAATAATAGACCATGTCAAACTAAAGCATGAACTAAACTCAGAGCATTTCCTAAGATGATCTAGAACATCTGCAGTGCTCTCTTAAATGAAATACACATTTTTGAACAAAGCTCATGTTTTCTCGTGTTGTGTCACGTGTGTATTGTGAAACGCTCTTACTTGTAAACAAACAGTAAACAGTGAACCACACGCCCATCAACAAGTTTTCTTCCTTCTGTTCTTCAAATGTATATTTCTGCAGGCCCACGTCTCTGTGTCTGACAGGTAACGTGCATGCTGCTGTGTCTGACGAACAGGTCGCGCGGGTGCGCGCAAATGGCGGGCATTTATCATCGCTGGCAAACAATATGACACATTTACAGTTTTGATTGTATAGATATAGATTAATATCCACTTCATCCAACGCTCTTTGTGTTCTGCGTGTTCTTAAGTTTCGCGCTACGAGGAGTGAGTAATCCTGCTTCAGATGATTCAGATCGTGCTGCGAACTGAACAAATCATTTGAACTGATTCATTAGCCTATTCAAATGGTTTTGCCCATTGTTCAATTAATGCTTTCCAAAGAATCGACTCAAATGAATCGATCACTCGGGAATGCCCGTAAAAAGAGACGACAACATTGAAATAAACAACGCGTTTTAAAAAGCATATTTTAAAATGAAGGAACGAAGGAACGTCGCGCAATGTAAGTTATGTAACGAAGTAAAAGTACAGATTTTCTATTAGAAATTTACTCAAGTAAGAGTAAAAGTACACACTTTTAATTTTACTTAAAAAGTACATATTTTCCAAAATGTTACTCAAGTAAATGTAACTAAGTAAATGTAGCGCGTTACTACCCACCTCTGATTAACAGGCAGGTGCATCTGTGAGCAGCTAAGCGTTGTTGTGGAACACGCGCTGCCTCTTGCGGCGTAACACTGTGGTGTCCCTCTGCCTGCTAACTTTTTAACTACCTGATAACTTCACAAGAAAACGGTAAGACTTAAATTCTTTTTATCCTTCGTTCTTAATCTAGCCTCGTATATTTCATTGATTAAATATGATGCTACTTGAGAATGCGAGTAACTTTTTGGAACTCTATTGTTAGTGAGCCTTCAACCACATAGTTTAGGCTACATGTAAGTTATGCACGGGTACGAAAACCTGGTGACGAGCTGTTTGTGGTGGTTTAAACACATTCGACCACAAGAGTATTATTACTATAAATTACACTGTTATCTTGTACCCTGCAATAACCACTTACTCAATATTTCTCAATCAAGTGCACTGATTTGAAAAGACATTTCTTCAATATAGAAGAAATTGTTTAATTTAAGCAGTATTCTGTATCACTTCTTATTACTTAATTAGATTTAATGAAATGAAGGTGGAAAAAAGAAAATCGGCCAAACATATCGGTCATCGGCTGGCCTGATTTCTAAAAATCGGCATCGGCCAGAGAAAAACCCATATCGGTCGACCTCTACATTAAACATGACTGTTATTGTATAAGGCAGCTTACCTTTGAACTTGTCTGTCTCTTTGTCTCTGACTAGCCGAACGCTCCTGATGCCGACGTCTTTGAAAATGGCATCTATGTCTCCTTGCACTGTGTTGAAGGGCAGGTTGCCAACGTATGCGGTGTAGGGCGGCTCTGTGGGGAGTTCCTTCTGCTTTCGGGGTCCGCTTGGGCCACCACCACCTCGGGGTCTGCGGTCCAAAACAATAAACACCTTAGTTTGCCTTTCAAACTCACTAACTACCCATCTATGCAAGTAGTAAATGAATATGGTAAACAATCAGTTTCATGGTACCACCTAGACAGCAAAGAATACAAAATCATTAAAAGGACACTTCACCCAAAACTGAAAATTCTGTCATCATTTACTCACTTTCGAGTTGTTCCAAATCTGTATTCATGTCTTTAAAGAAATTAGAAGAATGCTTTTAACCAGACCCCCATTGACTACCATACTAGGAAAAAATACAGTGGTAGTCAAAAGTGCCACAGAACTGTTTGCTGTCCTACATTCTTCAAAATGCCTTATTTTCTGTTCAACAGAACAAAAAAAGATTTTCCTACTATGGGAGTCAACGGGGGGCAAGTTCTGTTTGGTTTTAAGCATTCTTCCAAATATCTTTCTGAGTTCATCAGAACAAAGACATTTATACAGATTTGGAACAACTCGAAGGTGAGTAAATGATGACAGAATTTTTGGGTGAACTGTCCCTTTAAGGTTAAAAAAAATGGGAATCTAATACGTGAAACCCAGTGACAATGAAATACAAATGGGTGAAAGCAAGCGAAAATCTGTTTTTTATCATTGTTCTGAATCTAATCTGAACATAGTCTTTGACAAAACTCTTCTGTTCAAAATGTTAATAATAAAATATGAAATGTTTGCATATTTATATAAAACATTCTAGGGGTCGGAGAGTTTTGTAAACGCGATTAAAAATGCCAGTTGGCAACTTTTAAAACACAGACAGCTAAAGAGTTAAGAAGCATTTCGGTCAGTCTACATGATATTTTGCATTTGTGGCCTCAGACTTTATGTAAATAAGTGTAAAACTACTTAACATAGCAAAATGTAACAGTTCAGAGGTTTGAAGAGCAATACTGACAAAAGCGTGATTTCAGCACATCCCATTCTTCACTGAAGTCATTGCAAAGCAAGGTTAAAAGATTCTGATTGAAAAGGTCAGAGACACTCCTCTGGTGTCACACTGAAATGAAGCCGTGTGTAGACCATAACTGGCTGTATAGCATGACATCTTTTACCTCAGCCTGCATGTCTTCAGACTGAATGATAAACTACTGATACTGGCAACTCAAGAAATCAGATCAACTGACAAAAACCATGTGGCATAGTGCAACAATAACATTTATTAATGCAATGTAGTGGAGTGAAAAGTATAACGCTTCAGAAAGTAGTGAAGTATTTTTCTTTAAGTAAAAACACTGATACAATATATAAAAAAATGTTCTTGAAAGATAAAATACTTTACTGCAGAAAAGGCATTAGTACTGCAGTCATCTCTGTCTCTGGCTGTGACAACTACCCCAAGTCCCCCCTGCTTAGTCATAAACTGTTTTATCAATACAAGCGGTCAAATGTTCAGTAAATGTTTTTCTTGACCTTACTTAGATCTGAAAGTGACAGTTCACCAAAAAATAAAAATTCTGTCATCATTTACTCACATTCGAGTTGTTAATCCAAATCTGCATAAATGTCTTTGTTCTGAAGAAAGATATTTGGAAGAATGCTAATAACCAGTTCTTGGACCCAATTGACTACCATAATAGGAACAATTACTATATCTTTTTTTTGTTTGGTTGAAAAGAAGAAAAGATGAAATTTCAAAGAATGTAGGACAAAAAACAGTTCTGGCGCACTTTTGACTACCATTGTTTTTTCCTACTATGGGAGTCAATGGGGTCCAAGAGCTGTTTGGTTGCAAGCATTCTTCAAATTTTCTTTCTCCGTGTTCAACCAAACAAAGAATTGTATACAGGTTTGGAAGAACTAGAGAGCGAGTAATTCATGACAGAATTTTCATTTTTGGGTAAACTGTCCCTTGAAGACATACGTTTAAATTTTGAAGACAAATATAATTATTCAAGCATATTAGTTTCTTTCATTACAAAGCTAAAATCAGACATAATGTGTTTGGATGCCTTTGACTGGATTATTCAGAAAAAGCAGTCTATTTGAGCCCACCGAAGATCAATATTGTTTTTAAAGCATCTTAGGGTGAGACCTCAAAAAGTTGGCTGATGAAATCCAAATGTAAGCAGTAACTACTCTAAAAAAATAAATAAAGATAACTTTATAGTTTATTATTTATAGTCCAATAAAGATTACTTTGTCACAACATATGCCATAGTTTATGTGCATAATCTAACATGCAAAAAATATTAAGTGAATGAGAAAGTGACCCAAAACTTCTAAATGGTGTTTAAACAATACCTAAACAAACATGCCACCCATCAGCATTTGTTTAAAAATGGCATTTCTTTAACATTCACAGTGGTTTTATTCTAGTAAAGATGTAATAAGTAATACCAACAAATACCATGGTTAAACTATACCAATTATTTTACTTGTAGTACAACCATGGCTAATTTCCATAAGGGATTGTATAAAGCATATAATATCAACTTTACATGAGGGTTTTACATTGGACTTTAAGTGAAAAATTCTGCAGCATGAAAAAAACATAATTACTTCTTTGACACGTTTGCTTTCTGTTTCTATACTCAATAACTGATAAATGCCACACATGTATGTGACTTATGCACACAAAGCCATCTGTAACATCTGGGGAGCGGTGAATTTCAGACCATAAGTGCATGGCATCAGGTTCATTTCTTGTGAAACATTCAAATTAATTCTTGAGTTAAGTCAACTAGCAACCAGCTATGAATACAAAACATTAGTGGTAGAATAGGTCAAAACCAAGTTTAAGGCCCAAATGCATCGTTTGTGCACATCTACCGATTTCTAAACCCTACCAGCAGCCACTCAAACTAATAAAATAACAAGTGTCCTATTAATAATCATATAAGATAGAATTACAGACGTGGGGTGTTACACAACGTCCACAGGCGCACAAACCGCTGACTCGGCCGTCAGACGTGCAGCCCATGTGGGTTGAGTTTCATGCCCAGCCTTCCATTCATCATAGCGGGAGTGCGCGCAGCTGCTGCGCGGCCTACACCCGCTCGATCTCCCGCAACCCTGCACGCAAACGCACCGGCCATCTGTCATATACGGTCGCATGCGCGCTCTATCGAATCTCTGAGACACTCTTTCATACCCTCTTCCTCCACCGAAGCTCCCGTAAGCCCGATCCCGGTCATCGTAGTTATCGTAATCCGCCATTGCCGAAGATGCTGTCCAGAGAAAGCAGCAGTCTGACGCTTAAGGACCCCACAATATACGGCGCTGAAGTTAAGCTGTCCTTTGCCTGCCTGAAGCGCGACATTTGCGGAATTTAAAATTACATGTATATAATAATATTTTAGACCCACTCGAGACATTAGAATTTGATGGGTGTATGCTATCAATTCAGAATAGAGGATAATACACATTTTAAAGGTAACGGTGATTTTTTTTATATCAGGGAACTGCGTGTGAAGTCGAGGCACGAGCTAACGTGATATAGTACCGGTTATTTTTTGAGTAGAGCACGTGATGCATCTATACAAATTTACAGATTTATTTAGATTTACCTGTACACTGCCTTGTCCATGGGAATGTAGATATATTTTTTAATATATTTATGCTTTGCAAATAACTGCTGTGATTGAAATCAGCCGGCTGTGAAATACGAAAACACGTTTATACGTTTAGTTCATAAAGCAGCATGGCTCATGAAACATTTAACTATGGCATAAGATGACTCAATTTTATGTCTATGACAAAAATGTTGATGTAGTCATTAATATATAAATTGTCAACATAACATAATATAATAAAAAACGTAGCTACTTATATTATATAATATTATAAGACAAAGTGGAGTCAATTGTGTGCAATTCCCTTATGCTCTGTATACTCTACTATAGGATCAAATACACTGAATTTTACACTGGTCAACTCTGACTTAACAAAGTTTATCGTCTAAGAGAAATTTCTAAGAGAGCTAAATGTTAAAAAAAATGTTAGCTAAACATTTTTCTATATTTATTATAGTGAGTAATGCTGATAATATAACCAGTTGCTATATCATTTGTTATTATTACTACACAGGAAAATCGCCAGTGTTAAAAAAGGTCAAATTAACTCTCACAGTGTAGTGTGGATTATATATATATTTACATTATTTGACTTTTTATAACACTGGCGATTTTGCTGTGTAGTGGTCCCAGAACCAAATCAATAAACGTGTTGCTTTTGTGCATGAATGTATCATTACAGTAACCCTCCACTGGATGGAGACAGAGTCCACTGAAATATTCGCCTAAAACTCAGACATACAGGTATAAGCATACTGTTGTTTGGAATAGCACACTATAGCATACCATTACTAATTGTGCAGTAGTAGTTTTGTATGCAAAGGATACCTGTACACTTACAAGTGTAGTAACCTACTACTTACATCAACACACGATGGCTTCTTGTAACTTTGCATTGACCGTTTTGAATCACAGCATATATCTACTCCTTTACAAGCTTTACAGGTGAATGACCTGAATCTGCATGTTTTGTTTAATGTTAGTTGCCCGATATAAGTCTCCTTAAAGAATGTGTTGCATTCTCTGCTGTGGCAACCGATAGCACTGTGACTTAGGACATTTCATTGATATGCATTACAGGACTGATTTATATGGAAATGCAAGGGATCAGAAAATCATGAAAATATTTACATTTCCAAATGTTTTGTCTATATGTTACCACATTTCAAAAAAATATTTTGTTAATATTTGTTAATTACATGTTTGGTCAATAAAAATGCCTAATTATGTTAGAATGACTTTCGTTATAGAACCTCATAAATATGAAAAAATAAAAGTTATGTGTCGAGTGTTTAGACATTGAGTACCTAGTACATTTACAGCAAGAACACAGTTCATTTCCAAGGTTACAATCATCATCTTTTATTTTAATAAAAACTATTAGTAATATTTATTGCATCAACATTCATTTCATGTAAAAGCCTACAGTACTGTCACATACCAGCATCATGGCAGATGTTCTGCAAACCCATCTGAATAATAGCAATGCTCTCATGTCCTTGACATCTGATAATTATTTATTTTGGGCTGAAGGCCCAGGATCGATCTGATGTGTGTTTAGGTCAATGGCGACTTTGTGCAGAATGAATGTACTACTGGCTGCACTGACAAAATATTAGTCAGATGGTTTCAGTGTGCCGCACATGTAACTGCCAAATTTTTGTCAAAGATTGAGTGACCCATGCCAGGACACCAAAACAATTAAAGGGAATTTTTACTAATTGGAACTAGTTGGCACTTTACTGGGTTCTTGCTGACAAAACAGCCCACGATATGCAGGTCCCTAGACACGGCCGAGCTGATCCTTAAATGTAAGTCTGAGGGGATTTTTACTCATTTCATCACCTACAAGGAAAAAAGTCAAATTAGAGTCACAGCTTTTCTCCTCAAGATATCATTTATAGTGCAGCTGTTGTTCAAATCTCCAACCAAGGAATAGTTATGTTTACTTCAGCAAGCAATTTGCCCCCTAGTTCTTTTCCTTTCTTTTATTTTATTCACAATGAATTTATTGACAACATCTTTCAAAATGCATCAACACGTATGTAGAAAAATGATAACATTTTTCATTACAATACAATGCAAATGTTTGTGAGAAGTGTATTGAGTAGTATAAAAAGAAACACATTGGTTTGTCCAAAAATAACTGCATAGGAGGCGTTGTTTTTTTGTGCTACTGACTCTGTCCAACCAGATTCATTGACCATAAAAATTGAATAAATACATGGCAACCAAAATCTACTAAATATCTTAATCTTCACCCCAACCCCCTCCAAGTAGTGAATTTATTTTATTGATCCCATTTGGGAAATTCGATATTGTTATAGGCCTAATGATTTCCTCTATTTAGGCACTGCCCAGGAACATTCAGATGTTCTGATACATCGCTGTTATGTTGTAATGATTATTTTGGTGGAGTTTTATGTGTTTATTCCCCATATTGACCATGATGTTATCAGAGTAACTGGACTCAGGAAGATGAATGGTTAAAAAGTGCTAAGTGGTTGAAGTGATAATGGAGGTCACTTTGCACATTTAGTGAGGGTAGTACAAATGATGTAGTAATTCATCTCTATGGGGATTGGTGAGGCAGCCTATACAGCATAGATTAGCAGCACAATTAAAATGTTCTGTATCATTGGTGGTAGTACATGAGGGACGACTGTGTATTACATTGTGTTTCAATAGCAAACTTTAAGGTGAAGGGTGCAATACTAACCCTTGTTTCTCAGCATATGGCCAGAAACATGAGGCTCTGAAGGCCCAACACAGTTTCTTAGTATACAATCTAAGGTGAAATATTTCATTTGTATTAAAAATCAGCAAGTGGGTCCAAAAATCTAGGACTAGTAGCAAAACCAATGCAAATCAATGGGGCGCAGTTCAGTTTCTTCAAAATATCTTCTTTTGTGTTCTACAAAAGAAAGAAAGTCTTAAACATTGAAATGAAATGAGGATGAGTAAATCATGACAGAATTTTAATAACTTGAATATAATGTATTGCAGAACATTTGAAGAGTTTGGTTCCAAAATGAGATAACTCCGTTTTTATTTTATTCAAAAATCATGTTTTTTTTTATTGTGCATTGCAATTAATATCAATACTGCAGTTGGTTTGTTTTGATTTAAGCCATAATAACTCCAAAAATACAGCCAACTAACAGAAAAAACACAATAAAAACATAACATAATAAAAAACAATTTGTCATGTCACTGTGTTGTCATTGTCATTCACCTATTCTTCCCATGATGCCTATGAAACCTTGAGAATATTGCTGGTCCAAAAATGTGTCTAGTCCCATGAAATAAGGACTCTAGAAATGTTGACACAAAACATCCAGCTGACCATGTTATAATGATCTTATGCCTGTACATTGAGAATAAATGCAGCCGCACCAAGTCCCGTGCAATAACACACACAAATAGCCCAATGGCCAAATAGCATGACATGGACAGTTTCTATACTGTAAACAAATGCGCCACTGTTGTATAATTGGCATTGGAAACTGGGTCTTTTTAAAAAAATCTTCTAAAGGGGTAGTCCACCCATTTTTTTATTCAACTTCCCTCATGTCATAAAAGAAAAGACATTTGGAATAATGTCTGAGCAGTTTTATGTTCTAAACAGAACTGAGTTTTGCTTGCTATATATGACTGCTGTTGTTTAGGAAAATCTTTATTAAAATGATTGATAATGGCATGTGTCAGGGATTGCGTGGAGGAAGAACCCAAGTGCAGGCAGTGGGGATTAAGGGGTTAACAGAGAATTTATTTTAAAGAAACAAAACACAAAACCCACGTGGGGGTCAAACACAGGCACAAGAAAACAATATACAAGAACAGAATGAGGACTCACTAAACACTAAACAACACTTGGCAAAAACTAGACTAAACACTTACTACAGGACTGGGGATACACAGCAAACAGGAACACGGCGTACACGAAACCAAAGCCACCATCAACACGGGTAAGCATAACAAACGTAATCCAAGAGCACAAGACAAAGAAACATGAGGGCATTAAATAGGGAAGACAAATGAAGGATAACGACACAGGGCAGGTGAGGGTAATCAAACACGGCCGGGAAACAATACATGAAATGAGAGGGGCGGTGCCAATGACGAGACACTGGAGAGAACGCATATTATTGTCAAAAGGACAATAATATGTTTCTCTCCACACATAACCAAAGGGTTTGGCATGGCTCTGCCACAGGACCAAGAAAAACATGACTAATAGAGGCAGAGCCATGACAGGCATGTGCCATTCAATCTTTAATGTATTCTAAAAACACAAGGCATTGATCTTTTGTCTACCACTGAAGAATGAAAGATACAGTTTGGGTTTGCACCAACATGGGGGTAAATGATGGCAGAATTTTGATTTCTGGGCAAGTCTAGCACGTTTACATTGCAAAACAATTGAGAAGCAGTGGGATGCTAAGTCAGCACAGTTTACTCAGCAAAGTCAGCATGTGCAGTAGCTGGACTATACTTTGCTAACAATCAATTAATTTTACCTTAAAAAAAATACAATATATAATAAATGCATAATATAATTGATTCAATCTGTATATATCAATATAATGTTGTATGTAAATGGTAACATACTGCAAAATGTCCCATTGAAATTACATTTATGGAGATGATGGTTGTTTCTTCTATACAGGCTTTTATGTCCCAGTATATGATTTTTTAAACTAATATATTTATGATTTAAATTGCATGCAAAGTTTGAATTTCAAAATCTCAATTTAATTGTGAATGGAATCCTGCTAAAAGCTGCTACTCTACCACACACTTTGTGTGCTGAATCTTGTGGTTAGTTCATATCTTGGAGATGAAAGGGTCATTTTGTATCCGTTAGGATGTATCCATTACAACTCAAGCATTGTTTCGTGCACATTAACTATACGCTGCACTTCGTTTCTGTAACGAAAGGAATCTTTAACGAAAGGAATCTTAAAAACCTCTTTGATTCTCCTTCTTAACCATAGTAAGGCACATAAAGTTGTCGCATCCCATTCCTCTTGCTTGTGCGTAAAGTTATGACAAGGAGATATGTGTGCGCAGCGCACAAAGACATGGGAGGAGGCGTTTGTTGACATCATTCCATTTTAAGTACTCTTATTTCACCCTCATATGTTTTACCGACAAACCTCCAATTGTCATCGAGAAATCTGTCTGAATGAGATTGCCGGATCGTTGGTGTGATCAAATGCGATACGTCATTGAGAGCTGCAGCCATTGGCTGAATTCAGCTCATTTTTCTCCAGAATTTGCAACCACGACCGGTCTTCGCCTCCGGAGCAGCGAGATCCCTACAGTAGAGGCAGGTAAACCACTGCTTTTAATGTAGATCTGTGCGTATTCATTTGATCGATGCAGCCAGAGATCGTAGGGCACAGAGTATCCATCGCGGGATAATTTACTGGGTGCTATACGGTTTCTTAGGACAGAAATTGACGAACAGCCTTCAATTGTGGCTGGACTGAAGGAATGCCGCATTTGAGAATTGAACGCTGAACCAAAACTCATTTTTTCTGTCATTGTAAGAGAATAGCTTCGTAAAAACTGAGAATTTTACGCGGTGTTATATGCGCACGTACGCCGCAAACTTCGCGTCCAGTGCTCCCAAAATAAGATATTTCTTTTGTCTCAAACAGCAGCATAGATCGTGAATGCGTCAAAGGTGGGGATTTGAAAGTATTGTAAAGGACATCATATGCGTTTTTCACCTTTCAAACTGTAACGTGACTAGATTATGCCCCTTTTGTGCAAAAGCCCGCATGCTTTTGTCTTAACGCTGGATTCTTGATTGGATCTATTTCAGGTGGACTCCCTTGGGAACCATTCCACTCCAGAGAAATGAATGCAATATAGCGCACAAGTTCGCAGGGGTGGAAATTTATATTCGCTTTCATCTCCTCAATTCTTCCTTGCAATATAGACCCTAACCGAACCGGACTAAATGAGTGCCCGGACCTTGGAGAGACCGGCGCTTTCCATTCCCCATTGTGCCTTAAACGGAACCGCTCGGACCAACAATGGCACCTGCTTTGACCGCGTGGATCAGTTGTTTCAGGCGTTTTCCTCCACGGTCGTGCTTTTCGTGCTCATCGCATTGATCATTGGGATAATAATCGTCTCCATCACGACCTTTCACTTCCACAAAAGCAAGATGAAGAAGCGCAAGATACAGAAAGCCCAGGAGGAGTACGAGCGCGACAACTGCAGTCCTAAAGCGGCCAAAGGCAAGCCGGTGGTCAGGCAGTGCGTAATGGTGAGACCCCCCACGGCAGTGCGCAAAAGTGATCCGAACAACGAAGATCCTGGCGTGACGCCTCAGATGCCCGAGGATACGAGGCACACGGGACAAGTAAACGATGAGAACTTGTTGGAATCGGTGGCTGTATCTTGATAAAGCAGTGGCAGCTTTTCCTGAACGCTGTAAATACCTCTGTATTGATATGATGTTATCTACGGAATATAGAAATCATTTGTATAACTTTTCATCGTAAGGTTTGGCAGGAGCCTCTGAAGGAAATTGTCTTCAGGTTTCAATGGTTTCGGAGAAGAAAAGACTTGTCAGAAACCCCCCCCCCAAAATGCTAATGGGACTGCGATCATTATTTGGAAATCCTACTGGGATTGAAAGAGAATCCTCTAAAAATCTAATGAAAGACTAAGATTAAAATCCTACTTGATAAAATGTAGTTTTGGGGAAAAGGCAGGGATCAATTAATCCATAAAAGATGGCACTGAATGCTAAAAAGGAATATTTGAGTCCTAATTTGTAGCTAATCCTAATGGTATTAGGTAAAGAGAATCTATTAAGCATGGAATATGTGATTAACATCAAGGTAGCCCATTTTATATTTAATTTAATTCAAATGTTCAATTAATCCAGTAGGAATTTATTTGATGCTTGTTTATTTTATGCATTCAATAAGCCCTCTTTTAGGATTTTTTGACATATGCCCTTTATCTGTACATGTGAATTAACTTGTCCACTCTTCTTATGTCGTGCAACCTGCAGTTGTAAATTGCAGGGTTGTTGTTGAGGAATTGTAAAATTGTAAACAGACAAATTATTGACCCATTGACAAAGTATGGTTATTAACTGAACAACACGCTGTAAGATATTTCTAATATAAAGGAAAGTGACGTTCACAGATAAAGACATGATTCTTTTGTATAAAGCTTGTACAGGCGCTGTCCAATGCTTTGGTGCTGAAACAGGGTCCCAAACATTGGTCTTGTGTAGACTCTCAACTTACAACAATTTACATTTGTTTTGAGAACATTTTTAGATGTTACACTTAGGCAACATTGTTGTTTCTTTTGACTAACAGGTTTCCAATCTGGGATTTTTTGTTTGTTTATCTCAGTGGCATTGTTCAAGATAGATGCTCAGTTCGTGCCATTCTGTCTTGGCATGAATAGATTTAGTGTTTTAACCCCTTTATCCCCAGACTGTTATAATGTGCAATTGCGGCTGCTAGTGGTAGTATAGTCTATACTTGTTTTGTTCATGGCACTGTATAATCATAGTAAAACTTATGTAACCTGAGGCATTTTGTGTTACAGCTCTGTATGATGCTATCCTTTTGCCTTTTCGCTCTAGAGTAATATAATGATCAAGTAATATATTTTTATTTTAGGATTCTAAACTAGTATATCAGTCAAGCTACAATAGCCTAAATAAGAGAACATTTTAAAAGTTATTTCATGCATTTGACGTTGTGTTGAACCAGATATGGAAGTTATAGACAGCTATCACGTATTGTATAACAACAGATATTGGAGTTTGAACTTTGGTTTTAATTTATTCCATGCATATGATTTTGAATTACCAATAAAGTATTGTGGAAAAGGAAAGCATGTCTTCAATTATTTTATTATTTCCAATTAATTTACTTTATTTTTAATGTGTGTTATATATTTTTTTACTTTTGTTTTAATTTATTCCATGCATATGATTTTGAATTACAAAATAAAAATATTGTGGAAATGGGCGTGTGTTTTTAATTTGTTTTTTTCCCTTAGCGTTTACTTTTTTTATTAATAATTAATTTACTTTATTAATTATTATTTTAATATTGTTTTTTAAGTTTGGCTTTAATTCATTCCATCATATGATTTTGAATTACCAATAAAATATTGTCAAAATGCTATTACTGATTAATTTACTTAGGTAACACCAATCTGTAAGTGGTAGTTGTAATTTATTAACACATGTAGTCATTTCTTAATACTTCAAGTCTGAAGCTATACATCACAAGTCATTATTTACTAATAATCTTTTCCCTGTCATTACTGCCAAATACCATAGAAGAACCATTTTTGCCTGTATGAACCTTTAACATGCACAATACTGTTTCACACAAGGTTCTTTGTAATGGAATAGGGTTCTTTAGACTATGAAACAGTAGAAATAAAACATTCTTTAAGAAAGTTTGTTCTTTGGGGAAGCAGAAATCATTCTTCTATGGCATCGCTGTGAAGAACCTGTAGCACCTTTGTTTTTAAGAGTGCATCATTTTTTTAATTCCAAAAAGGCACCATTGGACATACTGCTCTAGGTGTGATGTCACTGAAGCCAACAGCCATTGGTTCTCATGAGTCATGTGACACAAGACATGCTTGACTGAGTTTGCTCCTAAACCATTGGTTCTTGCAAGTCACATCAGCGATCTTGACCAGTTCAAAACACATGCACCACAGATTTCCAGCAGTCATTACTACATTGCACACTCCAGTCATGCCACATAGAAACACATGAGAGATAAATGCTGTCAGTTGTCTAAACTTCATACTGGAACTGAATCCAATCACCCTTCACAAATAAAATCATTATCATCTGTCCATCTCTGTCAAAAGGTTAATGGCTTGGCTGCTGTGAAACCCGCTCTGAACGGGATGTGAGCAATGGTGAGCTTCACTGGGTAGAGAGAAAGAATACCACTTCTCATCAATGCTTACTGTTTCCTTTTTAATCAAACGCCAGAGCACAAACAAAGCCAGTAGGAGATCTTTTTTATCTCATCTCCAGCCAATCAGAGACCATTTGAGCTGGATACACCTGTGTGTTCCCACACTGTACGCTGTGCCAAACTTGTGCCCACTGCACAGCCCACTCACTTCTCTATGTCTCATTGTGTGTGGGCTGGCACAGCCATTGGCAGCGCATTCTACACCTAACAGCTCTGTCTGCCCACATCATATCAATTTGTGATATTATTAAGTGTGAATAAGAATATTTGGGCTGAATGGGTGTAATTAATATGGATGGAGATAGAAAAAATGTGTTGTTGTCCCTTAATCCATATGTCTAAATCCACATTTAATCCCAAATGATTGAACTGTTTTGTAATGTATCACATTCAACATCAAAACATCATAGTACAAAGTTATTCTATAGGCATCGGCATCAAAATGTCAAGGTCAGTAAACATTTAATCTAAAACAATCCATCACCAACAGCTAGCCTTGTGTGCAGTAATGATGTGAATCATGGATTGAATATTAATATAGCTTGCGGGCTCAAAAATAAAGTTTTTTATTTATTTTCAACCCTGCTACCATTTATTGCCCCCCACTGAACTCACTGAATACGTAAATATACGATTTTCTGCATCTATGGTGTAAAAATATAATATTTACCCCCAAATAGAGTACCCAAGAAGTCTCGGCCATTATCCCCACTGGTAATGGGGCTTCATAAAAAGCCCCAGTCCCTGTTCAATACACTTCCTTTTAACATTAGTATGGTGTTCATGTGTTTATTCAGCCAGTGTTTGGGGTCTAGTGCACCCACAACATTATTCGTTCTTTATTAATATACATCTATGAAAATGAATGTAAAAATACTGTACAGATACTTTACAGTTTACTTTATCCCAACTTCAAGCAACATAGACAATACATGAGATGAGTATTTGTCATTTGTACCTCTGTAAAATCAGGTGCTTTTTCTTTTTTCTCTTGAGTTTTGAATTACTTGAATCTTGAATAAGTATAACTTTCTGAGATTGAAAATACAATGAACCACGTCATTTTTAGTAAACGTTAAAAATGGGTCCCACCCCATAAGAAAGAAAAAACACAGATGAGATATCTAATAGTTGTGGTTGCATCACACCACCTCAACTACCATGTTCTCTTCACCACACATCTGAAACAACAGACGTTATTGCTGACTGCAGAGATAAACTCCTGGATCTACATCCTCAGTGGCCCTGCATTGATCTTCCTGTGGCTAAATTTAGTCCTCTTTCACTTGCTGCACAGTGGGTTATCTCTTCTTACAATGCTTTTATATCCACATTGCTTAACATACAGGAAACACTGCTGTTCATTCTTACGATATATTTGTCTTACAATGTAAGTGCTATATTTCAGCATCTATAAGATTTTGTCGGAGATAATATTTGTCCTAGAACATTTGCATTTGTTCTGTTGAACACAATATACAGTATATTTATGTGGGAAACCAAGGAGTTATGTCATGGCTCTGCTTCATTTAGTCATGTTTTTCTTGGTCCTGTGGCAGAGCCATGCCAAAGTCTTTGGTTATGTGTGGAGAGAAACATATTATTGTCCTTTTGACAATAATATGCGTTCTCTCCAGTGTCTCGTCATTGGCCCCGCCCCTCTCGTTTCCTGTATTGTTTCCCGGCCGTGTTTGATTACCCTCACCTGCCCTTTGTCGTTATCCTTCGTTTGTCTTCCCTATATAATACCCTCATGTTTCTTTGTCTTGTGCTCTTGGATTATGTACGTTGTGCTTGTATGCGTGTCCATTTGTGCACCGTACCTCTCAATGTGAGTGTTCGCCGTGCCTTTGTATAGTGTTTTCTTGTGCCTGTACCCTGCCTGTTATTAGACGTTGTGTCTTGTCATATTTTAGCTATTTTGTCCTGTTGTTTTTGCCCCATCGAGGGAAGTGTTTTGTTTTCAGTTTTTTATACCTTAGTCGTGTCCTCGTTACCCCCTCGTGGGTGTTTTGTTTCTGTTTATTGTTTGTATTAATATATCTGTTAACCCCTTCATTGCCACTGCCTGCACTTGGGTTCTTCCCTTACCTGTCATGACAGAATCCAAGAGCCAGCTCTGAACCCTGCGGGCAGTATGGAGGAGACGGATGAGGCATTCAGGAGCCGCCAGGCTCACGTCCTGTTTGGCTTCTGCCAGAGGGGGACCCCGTGAAGGACTTCGCCATGGACTTCCTGTCCACCGCGCGCTACACGGGGTTCACCGAGGCAGAGTTGAAGGTAATCTTCAACAGCTGCTTCGATGAACCCTTTGAGCAAGCTGAGATGCGCCAGTTGAGACCCCTGGGCTTCGCGGACCAGGTCCAACTTGCGATGAATCATGAGGAGCCCAGGGGAATGTCCATGGCGGAGCCTCTCACGGGGCTTGCGGCGATTCCTGAGAACGGCCCCTTGCAGGTCGGGGTTTTGGGTGTTGCCACACCGTCCTCAACCCCTGCAGCCTTGCCTCCAGTCAGCCTCGGTGGCAAGCGGGGGAGGCGAGCATCCTGGGGGTCCACCTCCGAGGAGTCCCAGCCGGAGCCAGCCGTACCTGTCACATCGTTTCTTCAGCCGACCTCCAGGCGGGTGGCTCGGCTGAAGAAAAAGAGGCAGCGGTGGGCCTCGTCCCCGCCGGTGCAGCAGCCGGTATCCCAGCCGGTATCCCAGCCGGTGCAGCCGGCATCTAGTCCGTTGTCCAGTCCAGTGTCGTGTCCAGTCCGGTGCAGTCGGCGTCCAGTCCGGTGATCCAGCCGGCATCCAGTCCGGTGCAGCCGGCGTCCAATCCGGTGCAGCCAGCAGCCAGTCCAGTGCCCTGTCCAGTTTGCAGTCGTGTGCCCAGCCCGGTCCAGCCGGGTTCCGGTCCTGTGTCCAGTCCGGCGTCCAGTGCGGCCGGAGTCCAGTCCGGTGCGACCGGAATCCAGTCCGGTGCGGCCGGAATCCAGTCCGGTGCAGCCGGCGTCCCAGCCGGCCTTCCAGCCGGTGCAGCAGCCGGCCTTCCAGCCGGTCCCCAGCCTTGTGCAGCCGGTGTTCCAGCCGGCGCCCAACCTGGTCCCCCCCAGGATTTCCTCCCCTATGTCCCCCAGGACTCCGCGCCCTCTAGCGCAGCTGGGGACTAGGACTATTCCCCCAAATACTGTTCCTCCCATGAACCCTTGTCTGTCCCCACCCCCCTCCCATGTTTATTATTTTTGATGTCCCACACTAGTCCTGTTGTTGTCTTGTCATGTCTGCCCTTGATTTTGTTTTCTTTGTTTTGCCTTGTCCTGTCTGTCACCCAGTCCGCCCTGTCTCATCTGTCTACCCCTTGGTGAGCACCTGGAGGTGCTCATTAAAGGGGGGCTTCTGTCATGGTTCTGCCTCACCTAGTCTTGGATTTCCTGGTCCTGATTTGGCCCCGCCCCTCTCGTTTCCTGTATTGTTTCCCGGCCGTGTTTGATTACCCTCACCTGCCCTGTGTCGTTATCCTTCGTTTGTCTTCCCTATTTAATGTCCTCATGTTTCTTTGTCTTGTGCTCTTGGATTACGTACGTTGTGCTTGTACGGGGCACGAACGGACACGCATACCTCTCAATGTGAGTGTTCTCCGTGCCTTTGTATAGTGTTTTCTTGTGCTTGTACCCTGCCTGTTATTAGACGTTGTGTTGTGTCATATTTTAGTTATTTTGTCCTGTTGTTTTTGCCCCATCGAGGGAAGTGTTTTGTTTTCAGTTTTTTATACCTTAGTCGTGTCCTCGTTACCCCCTCATGGGTGTCTTGTTTCTGTTTATTGTTTGTATTAATAAATCTGTTAACCCTTTCATTGCCACTGCCTGCACTTGGGTTCTTCCCTTACCTGTCGTGACAAGTTATGCATGGGGCACTGTTTACTACCATTGTAGTAGTTTCTACTAGTCAATGGTGTCACATGACTGTTTGGCAACAAACATTCATTAAAATATATTTATGTTCAGAAGAAAAACAAAATTCATAGAGGTTTGGGACAAATATTAGGGGTGTAACGATACACTACTTTGCCGATTCAATACTATCCCAATACTTGTGTGCCGATTCAATATATATTGCGATTATTGAGTATTGCGATTATATAACTATTGCGAGTTGATTTTACAATTTATTGTGATTTTTTTTGTTTGCTTATTAAAGACTAGGTAAATACTTGATCATACCATTGGAGAGACTGTATATCCGGGCTATTCAATTGGCGGACCGCGGGCCGAACCCAGCCCTCTATGTAATTTGTTCCGGCCATTCAAGTAGCATAGTGTGAAAAAGAATCTCTAGAATAAATTTAGTTCAGTCGGGAACGGAGCCTATAGTACTGAAGTGACGCTCGCCTGTTACGTTTGGCGAGTAGCGCGACTCACAAGCCTTCTCTCCTGTGGGACGCGGTGAATAGGACGATGACGGATGATAACTTTTATTAGTTTAATTTCTGACATTTTGCTAGCACGAATAGGACCACCATTTCAAAAGTACAGAGGCAAGGGCGGAGAACAGCGCCTGTGTAGGTTAATGTGTCATCACGTGAAGAAGCCTCAGCGCAGGCACAGTAATACACAGAAATGATTTAATTAGCAAAATACACACAAACAAAACCCACGAGGGGTGATAAACACAGGCTAAACTAAGAAACAAACTTGAAATAAAAGACTTCCCACGGGGGCAAAATGAAAACAAGAACACTAAACTAAACTAAAGGACACGACCAAACGTCTTAAATCAAAAACACAACAGGGTAGACCACAAGACTCACGGAACAAGGACAAGGCTGGAAACAGGAACACTGGACAAGGCACGGAATCAAGACGACAGGCATGAACACAATACACGGTACATAAGAACAATCCACGAGCACAGGACAAAGAAACATGAGGGTATATATAGGAACACAAACAGGGATAACGACATGGGGCAGGTGTGGGACATTAAACACTCAGGGAAATAACGAGGAAACGAGAGGAATGGGGCCAATGACAAGACACTGGAGAGAACGTATATTATGTCAAACGGACAAAATATGTTTCTCTCCACACATAACCAAAGACTTTGTCATGGCTCTGCTACAGGACCAAGAAAAACATGACTAAGGAAGCAGAGCCATGACAGAAGCCCCCCCTTTAATGAGCACCTCCAGGTGCTCACCAAGGGGTAGACGGACAAGACAAGGCAGACTGAGACAAAGACAAGACCAGACAAAACATGGAGAACAGAATCAGTGGCAAACAAGACAAAATTACAATGGGGTTGGGGTGCGACAATAAAAATAACAAACATGGGAGGGGGGGTGGGGCAAAACAAGGGCCCATAGGGGGCAGTTCATGGGGGTGGGGAGAAGTCCCAGTCCCCGGCTGCGCTCTAGGGCGCGAGTCCTGGGGGACTTAGGGGGAGTCCTGGGGGGAACAGTCCTTGGCCCTGGGAGTTCCCAGGGGCCGCTGGACAGGGCTTGACGCCGGCTGGAAGGCCGGCTGGACAGGGCTTGACGCCGGCTGGAAGGCCGGCTGGACAGGGCTTGACGCCGGCTGGAAGGCCGGCTGGACAGGGCTTGACCCGGCTGGAAGGCCGGCTGTCACGGACTGGACGCCGGCTGGATCACCGGACTGGACGCCGGCTGGATCACCGGACTGGACGCCGGCTGGATCACCGGACTGGACGCCGGCTGGATCACCGGACTGGACTCAGGGTGGACACATGACTGGACACAGGCCTGGACATAAGACTAGACACAAGACTGGACACAGGACTAGACACAGGACTGGACACAGGACTTGACACTGGACTGGACGCCGGCTGCACCGGACTGGACGCCGGCTGCACCGGACTGGACGCCGGCTGCACCGGACTGGAGCCGGCTGCACCGGACTGACGCCGGACTGGACGCCGGACTGGACCACCGGACTGGACGCCGGCTGGACCACCGGACTGGATGCCGGCTGCACCGGACTGGAGCCGGCTGCACCGGACTGGATCCGGCTGCACCGGACTGAACCGGCTGCACCGGACTGGGCACCGGCGGGGGACCACGCCCCCCGTTGCCTCTTCTTCTTAGCAGCCACCCGCTGGTGGTCGGCTGAGGAAGGGTGGAACGGCTGGCTCCGGGTGGAGGCCTCGCGAGAGGACCCCAGGACTCTCCCTTCCCCGCTTGCCACTCGTAGGCTGCTGGTGGGGAGAGGCTGCAGGGGGTGAGGGGACGGTGTGGCGAACCCAAACCCCGACTGCAGGGTCTGGCCCTCGGGATGTCGCCAGCCCCGTAGAGACCCCCACGGACAGTCCCCTGGACTCTCGCGATCCATCCGATGTCTGGAGCTGGTCCACGAAGCCCAGGGGCCTCAACCTGCCATCTCCGCAGGCTCAAAGGGTTCGTCGAGGCAGCTGTTGAAGATACCTTCAACTGCCTTCGTCGAACCCTGAGTGGCGCGCAGTGGAAGGAAGTCCATGGCGAAGGTCTTCACGGGGATCCTTTCTGGCAAAGCGAACAAGGTGTGAGCCTGGCGGCTCCTAAACGCCTCGTCCGCTCCTCCATGCTGCCCGCTGGGTTCGGTGTTGGCTCGTGGATTCTGTCACGATTGTGGTGCAGAGAAGAACCCAAGCGCAGGCAGGCAGTGAAGGGGTTAACAGAAAATATTTATTTACAAAAACACACAAAACAAAACCCACGAGGGGGTATAAAACAGGAACTAAACTAAGAAACAAACTTGAAATAAAAGACTTCCCACGAGGGGGCAAAATGAAAACAAGAACACTAAACTAAACGACACGACCAAACGTCTTAAATCAAAAACACAACAGGGTAGACCACAAGACTCACGGAACAAGGACAAGGCTGGAAACAGGAACACTGGACAAGGCACGGAATCAAGACGACAGGCATGAACACAATACACGGTACATAAGAACAATCCACGAGCACAGGACAAAGAAACATGAGGGTATATATAGGAACACAAACGAGGGATAACGACATGGGACAGGTGTGGGACATTAAACACTCAGGGAACATAACGAGGAAACGAGAGGAATGGGGCCAATGACAAGACACTGGAGAGAACGTACTGTATATTATAGTCAAACGGACAATAATACGTCTCTCTCCACACATAACCAAAGACTTTGTCATGGCTCTGCTACAGGACCAAGAAAAACCTGACTAAGGAAGCAGAGCCATGACATAATGTTGTTTCACTCACTGAAGTTTCCTTTTTTGTTATGCAGTTCCAAAATACAACACATGAACATGTTTGAATGTAGAAAAGCCTGCTTGAGCATCTTACAATGCACCGATGTTGTTGTTGTGCAGTTTCACATCATCAGCATGTTTAAATGTAGGAAAAAACTTTGTGTCTTATGGGGCAAAAATGTAAAAATACAACATACACGGCCCTAATATTGAATCACGGATTTCAGGCATTAAACAGATTTTGCTGTATAACGCGGAATGGCACAGAATCTTTCAAATGTATTATGTAAGATTTATTATTTCTAAAAAAAAAAATTCCCTGTATGGTTCAACGTACTGTATCTACTGCAGGCTTTTAATATAGTTTATAAATGAATACTGTAACGTTAGTATACTGAAGTATTTTTTTCATGTGGGCAAATATATTACTATTGTATAATGAAGGATGGAAAATGCAGAAAAATTAAAACAGAAAAAACGGAATTTGGGAAAAAATCAAACGGATTTCTTATTGTTGTTGTGTCATCCCTCATATTGCAAGCCATATCTCTCCGGCCCCTCATTTGGGATGCTTTTCATGAACTGGCCCTCATGACAAACTAATTGAATAGCCCTGCTGTATATTATGAGTCATATTAACAAAAACAATGCATCACATCTTTCTGAACTTTTATTTCAGGAGCATACACATACACAGTGTATATTTTAGAGTACCTTGAACCATGAAACTCAGTGTATGGCAGAGTTTGCAATGCATACCGGTTTAGTCATGTCTAGCGCTTCTTTTCCCGGTAAAGTGTCAAATCCAAAGTGTTTCCACACTTGGGATTTGAAACGTGAAGGTGCCGAAATAATTTACGAGCTTTGATCCGCTGACTCGGCCATGATTTTTGCATCCTCGCGCCATCTTAAAACGGATACGACGTCGTCTAATACAGATACAAACATATGCTTTACGCCCTCTGTTGGAATAAAAGTGGTAACTCCACCACCGCTTAGGAGAAGTAAAATAAAAAAATTAATCGATTCTGAGATAAACCAATCGATTTTTAAATCTTTTTAAAAAGAATTGCGATAGTTAGGTGAATCGATTTTTCCCAACACCCCTAACAAATATCATGAAAAAAAATCAGTTCACATTTTTTGGGTGAACTATCCTTTAATAGGATCTTAAATGTTTCCATTAGAGATCTCAACAATGTCACAAACTGAGCTCAGATTTTCCAAGTTCGCAATCAAAAGTGAATTTTATTGAAGATCTCAACATAAACGCAAACATTTCTCATCAAATTGACCCAAATCCAGATCATTTTACCTGTCCAAACGACATTCATGTTATACCTCAATACTCTTTATGGATTGTAGGAATTCTGACAAATGAGAACTCCATCAAATCTCAAATGAGCCATGAAGGAGAAATCTCCGAGCAACTCGATTTCCCTCAGGGACAGACCTGAACACCACACAAGGGTGAAAGCGAAATCTTCCCCCAGGTTCCGGGAAAGAGAGAAATGGGTTTGAAACACGAGGGTGTATAAATAATGGCCAATTTTTCATTTTCGGGTGAACTGCCCCTATTAACAAAGACGCCATACCGCTTGGCCGCAGGATGAACTATAAACATAAAAAATCGATGCTCCTTGGAGTGATGATATAACATGACGTGATGAACTCTTCCCTCAGAGCTGACAGTCATGAGTGATGTCAGTACATATGGCTCTCTGCACCTCCCAAACACATTTAGTCTTGCTGGAGGGAAGCTAAATGAGAGAAAGCATAATTACCCAGCAAGACAAGGCAGCACGTCTCCTGACTGCTGTGGCAATCTGTCAGCGTCAACACTATTGCTGTTGTCCTCTCTCCGTTGCACTGGGAATACTTTCTGCACTGAGCTCAATTACAATTTCAAAGCGGCCTAATGGAGCCATGGGGTAACAAGTACACGCCCGCTTGAATGTTACAGCTAATTTAGCATTGTGTAACTGCAATTTGCATACTACCCCATGCCAATTTTCAAGTTTTGTTTATTTACAGTATTACATCATTCTCCATTCGGTATATTCAAACTTTAGTGCATCACAATATCATAATATCATTTGAATGACATTTAGTTAGAATTTTAATTTTACATTGTAATATTTCTTATATCTTTCTACAATGGAAACGTTATTGCTGACTGCAGAGACGTTGACTGCTCATCCTCAGGATAAACTCCTGGATCTACATCCTCAGTGGCCCTGAAAATTTAGACCTCTTTCACTTGCTGCACAGTGGGTTATCGCTTCTTACAATGCTTTTACATCCACATTGCTTAACATACAGGAAACACTGCTGTTCATTCTGAATTCAGGGGAATTCACCATGTTGTTTTTTCAGTAGCTCTAAACGGACAAACTTCTCAACAAGAGCGCATTTCGTAAATGGGTGTTTCTGCAACCACGGGCACTTTTGACTGTCCAAGATAGAAAAAAATGAACCCCTGTGAATTTTAATTTTAATCATCAGAGTCTGAAATGCATATTATAAGGTCAACAAAATTGCATGGAGTCATTAAGATTTTAATCCGGAACATTTTTATATTTGTAATTTAATATACAGGAAACCTTGAAAATGTGCTGCGGTAAAGACATGTTGCGGAAATGACATTTTTGCTAGTATTGCAGCTAATTGGCCTACTACATTAGTTTTGACTCGTAGCATCTTAATATACATGAATTAAACCATAGTATACATGTATATATAGTTCAAAGTACAGAATTACTAATCTCACACAATAAATACTGACACAGAAAAGATATTTACCTTATATTTTTGGGATCTTGTGAGTGAGGTAGTGAGGTGACCTAATCTGTTCTCATGTGACAATTTCTGTTTCCATAGAAACTAGACTCGTTTGTCTTTGATAAAACTTCTTTATAAAAGCCTTTTTCATTGTTGCGGTAAGGACTCAAAAGTGTGGGACAGGCACATTTACTTCATAAAATTATAAAAAGGATCTGTAAAATATACAAAAACCTTTGCGATGCTGTAAATGAATATGTATATTAAACAATTCCATTTAAAATATTGTCAAATTGTAATTCACTTTATATTGAAAATTAAAATTTTATTTTACATGTCTTAATATTGTGACCAGAGTTGTGAGACATGAACAAAAACGGTGTTTGGACCTATAAATGCTTTATCATTTTATGTTCAATCACATTAATCATTAATTATATTTTTTTCAAGGTGTGTGATGACACTGTGAATATATTTATAAAGCATCATATGATAAATTTTGACATACGTACTGTAAATCTAAAATTTCACTGCTGGGACTTAAAAGTGCCACCCAAAACGTTATCTCCTTCGGCAAAGAAGCACAACGCGACGACATCTTAGCTGTGTCAGCCGCCGTAGTGCTTTGAAAGGGAGGGTTAGGGGTGGAGTGAGCCGTTGGTCACAATTCGAAACCTCACCACAAGATGCTACTCAATTTCACACACTGGACCCTTTAAAGGAGTAGTTTACCCCAAAATCCACCCTATGCCATCTCAGGTGTACATGACTTCCTTTCTACAGATGAACACAAATTGAGTTATATTAGGTGATACTGGCTCTGCTTGGCATTGCAATGGCACTGTATGGGGTTTTGACCAAAAATCATAAAAATCCACATTCATCCATCATAGCCAAGTAAAACGTTTAGAATACATTTTTTTCAATAGTTTTAATGCAGACGTCATTTATTCACTGGGTTACTTTTATATCAGATGTTTACGTATATGCTTTGCTATTTCAAAATGTTGAACCCAATTCAATGGTATTACTGAGCAAAGGTGAGTCACGATTTGATTTAGTATTACTCAGAATGTGTTTGTTTGAAAAGGAAAGCCATAAACACCTCAGATGGGAATAATGATTAAATAATGAGGGAATTTATATTACATTCCTTTAAAAGTCAACTACAGGGCAAGCATGCTTTCTATATGTATATATATATATGTATATGTATATATATATATATATATATATATATATATACATACAGTATACTGTATATTTATACATAACAGTCATGTTCAATAGAATTTACTTTCAAGACATCTCATCTCAGTGGTACATAGAAATGGACCTACAAGAGTAAAACGTGCAACATGTAATGCCATGCATGGCCACTACTACTATCAACACCACCATTAAATCCACCACAGAGCTCATTAGCAAGTATTTGAAGTGATGTATTTTTGAAAAGTGCATATTTAAGCAAATGAATTCATGCTGGAATAAAGAAACTATTGTGTTTACATGTAACTTTTAATTATCTTTATGATTTCTCAAAGTAACTTAGTAGCTTTGTGCTTTTTCAGAAATGAGTGCACTTTTTACATCCATTTTTTTATTAAATTTTTATTTACCCTAAACATATTCCAAAAGCACTAAAAAGCTAAATGGCAGCTCGGCTTATGTGAATAAGAACAGGTTGTAATTTCTGTCTCATCCACGGCGCTGCTTTAAGTCTTTCACAGAATTCATTACGAGGCAGGTTTTATATTCATAGGTGCAGCAGTAAAGATCCTCTATATGGTCATGGCTGTCTGTGAGAGTGAATAAAGCGGAGGACGGGGGTGTTTGAAGGTTGAGAAGCCAGTATTTATCTCTAAGCCTCAACCCTCAACTACTAAAAGAAAAAGTAAAAGAGATGATTGCTTTCCATTAAATGAGTAAGTTTATAAAAGCAATTATTGAAAAGTGTCGACTGGTTGATAAAATGTCATACACTTGCTCTTTTTACAGTATATTCACAACTAGCCACAAAAAGACTTTATATACAAACAATACTAAAGAATATACAGAATTGTAAATGGCATATTCTTCCTTTTAGGATTAACTACAATTCTACAATTAGTATCCTTTTAGGATTGAGATCAAAATATGACACTATTAGAATTTCATTAGTATTCCTTTACTAATGGACTTTTCACTCGTGGGATGCAAAAACGCATGATTGTTTTCATATCTGTCCTCCATTTGGAATTCAGATTTTTCACCCATCGGAAATAATATTTGGAACACTCAGATTTGGTTTCAATCAGGTCTGACCTCAGCGAGTCATGTCATTTGACGTTATGTCTAAGATGCATCTAATAAGACGAAAATATAAAACAAGAATGCTTTTCAGTGTGATGTGTGATTGACTTGAATGAACTGAGGCCGAAAGTGACACATTTCAGCGCAAACATTACCACTTCCGAGTTCGTCATCTTGAATGCGATTTAAGATGCTAGCCTGATTGAGAAAATCGGACAATCAATATAGGCTATCTATTGATTCCATTTGGACTGAAATTAAGAATTTCATCCCATGGACTTTATCTGTAGGAAGCTGTTTAAATGACTTAAATGATTTTAATTAAAAAGATCGCTCCTGGTGGCTGTTCATTTATTAATATTTATCGTCTTTCAAAATGCCTTTCCCGTTCAATCAACCTCTAACGAAAAATTATGAGGGGTTTACAGGCAATGTGGTGTCATCACACCGCAATTATTAATCTTCATCAATAGTCTAAAAGATGAAATCCTATTATGTGTGGATGGCTGTTTAGCTTTTGACCGGTGTCTCTGGAAGCAGCGAAAATCAATTTCAATGGTAATTACAATGAGAGCACCAACAAGAAGCAAACATGTCTTCTCCATTCCTCTGCAGAGAACCTATTTAAAAGGGGGAGAGCTGGTTATTTCATCAGTCCAGGAAAGAGATTTGACGAAGCAGGCCGAGAGCTTTCAGATACAATTTAAGGTGATTCTTGGAGCACTGCACCGAATCGAGAAATCCCAATAAAAGCCTTTGGAGGATTTTAGTGAGCTTGAAGAGGACCAGTGTCAAGCAGTGACACAAAGAGATATGTCACACCTGCTGAATCAGCCCTGTTATTCGCTGCCTTCAGAGCCACGTTCGAATGAAGAGCATGATCTTACAGGAATTCATAAATTCATACAATGTAAATCATACAAAAAAACATGGTAACACTTTACATTAAGGTTCCCTTTATAAAGCATTTGTAAATGTGTTCATTAATGATTAATAAGTCATTTATAAATGCATTATAAAGCAGAAGCAGTTATAACTGCGTAAATAAAAAGGGATTCTAAAGAAAAAACCTGCCAAATAGTGAGCCATTTTTTACTCTCGTGTTATAAATGCTTAATAAACTTTTGATCACGTTTCCCATCCCATGAAAGTGTACTTTAAAGAAAAGTGTATGCCTGTTAAGTATTCATTAACAACTTCAAACACCTAACTTATAAATGATAAGAGTTATAAAATGTTCAATGCAAAACATGAAAGTGTGCCTAAATATTGTGGATTTGTGTGAACCATTTATGAAATAAATATATGAAATATACAATAATAAGAAAAACCTACATAACACCCTACAGTCTCCCATCTGACAGCCTATTTTAATGAATCTGCTTTCGAGTCAAATAAATAATGAATAAATACATTTATTAAGCATTTATAACATGTGAGTTAAAAATGGATCACTATTTGACAGGTATTTTGTTAGAATCCCCCTTTTTATTTATGGAGTTATAACTGCTTTATAATGCATTTGTAAATGACGTATTAATCATTAATGAACACATTTATAAATGCTTTATGAAGGGAACCTCAATGTAAAGTGTTACCAAAAACATATGACTAGTGAAAAAAGAAAAAGAAAAAATGAAGCTCCAACCTTAATTCAACCCTTAAACCCTCTTGACGGACACAAAAGCAGATCATATTAAAATGCACATAATGTGCATAAGAATGATAGTAAATTCAGAAGAGAGATCAGTTTACTTGGAAACAGAAGCGTGTTGTTTGAATCATTTTTTTCAGTATAGGCAAAGGAATTGTGTAATTTTGCCAGCAGCAGAGAGTGCGTTTGGAAGTCACAATGTCTGTCATTTATCTTGCTCCGTCATCACGCAGAGCTCACACACAAACACACACATTGTTGTCAATGTTGGTTTCAGAAAGATGCTGGTGCTTCAAAAGATTAATTGACCAGGGCTGGGTTTCCCGATATCGATGGATCTTAGCACTTAAGAGCATTTTACGAGCCACTTTGCGAATGTTCGTCATCGTTTCACGTGCGTTTCCCAAAAATGCACTTAACACGACTGCACGTAGCAGTGCTTTAAGTGCTTACGAGTCGCTCTCCGTTTGTCAGGTGCTGAAATGTCACCTTATACCATGGCTCGTTTTTGTAGTTTGCTCTTGTTTTCGACATGTTTAGGCTAATTATTTTCACCCGATGTGCATGGGGTAGGTGAATATTGTTTAATGTTGTTTAACATATTTGTTGTGCAACGTGTAATACTTTTTATATGTGTAAATAGGAATTATCTACTGTCATTGTGCAATGTATTTAGCACGTTCCAGGGAAAATAAAAAAATTGAACCACATTTTATTAGGTGGGAGGTGTGGAGGTGGCAATTTCAAGATAAGTTTTTATTAGGGCCTAATGTATTATCTAGCTTTCTAGCTCCAAACGAAATGTTTATTGTACACATACAGTACCTGTCATGATTCTGCCTTTTCTGGTCATAGTTTCTGAGTCTTGTGGCAGAATCATGACAGACCCACTCGTTTAGTGTGAGAGAGACTGTCACGGATTGCGTGGTGGAAAGAACCCAAGCGCAGGCAGCGGCAATGACGGAGTTAACAAGACAAACTTTATTTTGACAAGAAACACAAAACAAAAACCCACGAGGGGGTGTAAACAAGAACAAGATAATAAAAAGTAAAGAGGGACGTAAACTAACTAAACACTAAGCTAAACAACACTTGACAAAGACTAAACTAAACACTTACTGTGACAAGGGGAAATGGCAACAAGAGGCACAGGCACATGGAAGACATCTGAACTCTGAATGTAAACATACAGAACGCGGACCGAACGTAATACACGAGCACAGGACAATGAAACAAGAGGGCATTAAATAGGGTAAGACAAACGAAGGATAACGAGCGAGGGCAGGTGTGGAACATAAGACACGGCAGGGAGACAATACGGGAAACGAGAGGGGCGGGGCCAATGACGAGACACTGGAGAGAACGCACATTATTGTCAAAAGGACAATAATATTTTTCTCTCCACACATAACCAAAGGCTTTGTCATGGCTCTGCTACAGGACCAAGAAAAACATGACTAAATGAAGCAGAGCCATGACAGAGACGTGGTATTGCTTGCTATGGTGTACCATGCGCTCTCTCGGGTCTCGTCTATTTCCTCGCCCTCTCGTTTCCTTATTATTGATTGTTAATGATTTCATGCCCCACACCTGTTCCCCTCTTGATTTGGTCCCATTTATTATGCCCTTGTGTTTTCTGTCCTGTGCGAGTTCGTTTTGTTCCGTGTCTGTTCAAGACTTCCTGTCCTGGTCCGGCATTGTGTCCTGTAAGGTATTGTCTGGTTTAGTCAGTGTAGTTTTGTCAAGTGTTTTATTAGTTTAGTTTAGTATGTCTCCGTTCCTGTTTTGTCCCTGTTATTATATTGCCCTGTTTTGTTGTTTTACCCTCTCGTGGGTCTTTGTTTTGTGTTTTATTTAAATTAATCTATGTTTAATGTCAAGCCTGCCTGCGCTTGGGTTCCTCCCCCCCCGGTTCATGACAGTACCAGCACTTTATTAATAATAAGCACAAAGTGTGTTCATTATGAATATGAACCTTTCAATTAGAGAACAATAAAGGGAAGAGCTAATCAATCCAATTTCTCAGCAAATCAGGCATTCAGTTTCTTTAAGTACTGCCTTCTGCAGTTGTTGGAACATATGATAGGCAGTGTGTAATATATAAGGTTTGTAACAGTCTGAAAACCTTTAATCACATGGTTCCTCTAAATAATTAGAGGATAGTTCACAATAGTCTCAAAGAAGAAATCATGTCTGCACTAAACAGCAGCAGGCGAAAGACAAAGACACTGACAACCACCAAGTAAGCATTTCGACTATTTCTCTTTTAAACACAACATTTTTGACTTTGCATAAAATGTGGAGTAACTTTAATCCAGCAATCCAGCAACAAACATGCATTCCTTGTTAGAACCAACAACTTGCCCATTCTATATATTTTTTATTCTTTATTTTATTAAAGTATGTTCAATGATTTTATTTTTATTGTACTGTATTTTTATTAATTTAGTTTATTAATTTAAAAGATTTAAACAAACCATAAAACCATTAAACAAACCATAAACAAAAAACGAACTAAATAAAAACATGTCACATATAGACATGTTTAAGTTTAAGCGCATTTCCCCGGTTGTCCTGCAGGTGACCTCATGAATTTGTCTTCTTACGATGCACTTAGGGTTTTGGATTACTGAACCTTTGCGGCATATATATACATGGCCATCCACAGATTGTGTAAGGATCGGGATAAAGGTACCATCGATCACTCCGATGACCTGTAGAATGTGATGATGCGTTAAAAAATACTGTTGTATTTCTGTGATGTCCTGTCTTGATGGGAATTTAATGTGTTCCACAGCAAGTGGAAGTAATGCTGTGGCCGCTTGAACTGCTATTGACACTGATGCCTTACTTAGTTCAAGCCCATCTCCAAGTATCTGGAGAAAACTGCCTGTTGCATAAAATCTCAAGGCTGCTAAGAGTTGGATGTCAGGAGACAAGGCAAAATTTCTCCTGGTGGCACGCATCAGTTGAGGTCCAATGCTATTCAGCAGTTGGGCTATTTGTCCTCTTGGCAGATGTTATCTCCTAATTATGGCCATATCATCAAGGTTTTGAATCTGTCCGATAAAGGCATTTAATGTCACCAATCTACTTTGTGGTCGTCTTTGTCTTTCTCTGACCCTCAACTGAAGAACAAGCTGTAGTGCAGCCATGATTTGCTTTGCAATTCTAGTGAGGCATAAACTCTATATACCATCCTAACTTACCTGAAGAAACCATGTGAAGGTTATCAGGCTGTGATAATGTTCACATATCTCACTGCCAATCATCAATTTCAGTAATAATATTATGCCCTGCCTTGAAGAAAGTTAAGGCATGGAATGCTTAGAATTTGTATAGATTAAGTCTTCCTTTAATCTATCCTCTGTTTGGAATGACCAAAAGTTGTGCTTCTTAATATGTGTATACATAGAACAGTGCTGATAAAACTGCAATAAACTTTTTTTGTCTGTACCTGTAGAAATGTATTGGCTAGATTTGTGCTACTGTCACCTTTAATATACAGTATATAATTACTTACATGCTTGTGTCTGAACATAATTTTCAATCATTAGCAATTCACTTCAGAAACACTTGGAGACCTCATAAGAATTTGTATGGTATGTCATAGGGTCTTAGGCCTTGTGTAGTTCAATAAACACATGATCATCAAAAACATTGCAACAACATAGCTTTATTAATTTGGGTTATTCAGTTCCCCAGGACCTGCAAAAGATATTGTACAGTGGGATGAGTCATAACTACATATAGAAAACATTTCACAATGCACAAGAAAAGACAGAAACTTAATGAATCCCTGTTGAACAATAATCATATTACCTGACTCTTCTGGCATGAGAATTGGCAAAGAAAAGGAGGGCCTTGTAAACTTCATCTCCTCCAGAGCAAGTCTCCTCTCTTCTTGTTGAATATTGTTGTCCCTTTCCTTGGTTTTTTAAGGCATTCTCTGATGTCTTTCAAGACATCTAGTTTCTCCCTCTCCAGCTGAAGTAAGTCCTGACTACAGGTACAGGCATTATCAAACCGCTGATGTGTTATGGCTGCAGTCTGGACAACTGAAGATAGAGGCTGAGGCCTGGGAGGGTTGTTTGGAGGACTAGGAGATGGTAGGTGCTGGGAGATGGCAGGTGAAACTGATAGTTCCTCTGAATATAAAGTACCTGGCTCAGGCTCAGGTTGAGTTACCCCTACTCCTCCATGGATGTCAATACCACCACTAATGCCATCTGAAGCACTTGTGCCAAGTATTGACAAGGCCTTCTCTTCCTCTGCTGTGAGAAGGGGAGACTCATTGGTCCCATTACCTGTTTTTTTAATTGCAGTCCTCTGCAGTGCCCGCTTCCTTTTTTCTAGACTTGCAAAATCCTGCCACTTCTTGCTGACATCCTTGCCTGATCTTTTAACCCCCCTTGTTGCTGTTAATTTGGTAGCAATGTCCTCCCAGATGTTTTGTTTCTCTTTATTTGTATGGTGCCCTTTAAATCTGGCGAAAATAACGTCTTTATTCTTCCACCTCCTCTAGAAGGACATTTATTTCATCGTTTTGAAAGGTATCTTTTCTTTATTTTTTTTGTTCAGCCATTTTGTCAGTGCCTCAGCCTGTAGTTAGGTGCTTTATATAGACATGTCTTGATCGCTTATCCACATCAGATGACGATTATTAGGTGAAACGTTCAGGATATGATTCCATATAAGGTTATATTTCAGCACTTGCAAATGGACAGCGACTCTTAAGTAGCACTTAGAATGCGTTCTCGCGCGTCCATGTTAAGTGCAATTTAGGGAAACGCACGTGGAATTGCAGCAAGCCTTCGTAATTTTGCACGTCGAGAGCACTCTTAGCACTCTATCGCTAAGATACATCGTTATCGGGAAACCCAGCCCAGGCAATTTCATTAAAAAAAAGCTAAATACTTTTTTAGTTTTTAAAAATAAATAAATAGTTCATACTGTTTGTTTCCTTGTAGTGTAGCAGCTCTCTGATCTTGTTTTCAATGTTTACGTTTTAAAGATTTATTTTCTCCCCTCCTGCATGCCTGCTATTTTCTCTCCCCATTGCCTCCTGCCCTGGCCGTGACCAGTATCTCCAAATCCAGGTTCTATTTCTGCAGTCGTTTCCCTCGGATGGCAGGTCATCGTGCAATCCCTCCTCAGTTCTGCAATCGCCTCCCTGTCCGGTGAGCTGCTCTGCTTTCAGTCTCTCTGGGGCATTCTAGAGAGGGCGGATCTGTGTGCTTTGCTGGAGCTTGATCTTCTCTGTAAAAAATCCCGTAAAAAAACAGCAATTTTCTGGCAGCTTGGGCGCCATTAAAAAAAGCTCATTTAAAATGACATTTTTCATGTTTTCTTAAAAATTTGAAGTATTTTTCTGTAATTTAATGTTCTTTTTTACTGTATTTCAAAAATATGTGAAAAATATGTAAAAAAAAAAAAAAACAGTAAAATTCTGTAACATTGCAGTTTTTTACAGTGTTTAGCTTGCAGAATGCAATTGCTGTAAACATTAATATAATGACCAATGGCATGTATTTTGTTAACAAATATTTGAACATAACTTCATAGCTCGGTTGTAAAGTTTTATTTTAGTTTTAATTGGTTTGCTAACAAAGTATTACAACCTTACAATGGCTGATTTTAATGAACATCTCAGTTTTTTTCCCACACTCAACAAGCATTTTTGTTATTGAATGATCTATCCACTTTGGTGTGTGATTCTGAACTGTCTGGCCTCAAAACTAGACTTCTTTCTTGTAACAACCTACTCCTGCTGTCATGAAAGAGCTCCTTATTTCCATAGAAACAGACCAAATTAGCAGTCTTTGTTTTGTTCCCTGGTATCTAAAATAAAAAGACACCAACACACAATTCTGCCACAGAAATGAATTGACAACAGATGTCTACATTAACGTTTGTTATCATTTTATGCTTCATGTGGTTGTCAGTGGTGCTGATTTACAGTGTAAGATAATTTAATTTTAAGAAATAAAAATGATATTTATCGCAACTCTTCAGAGACTCAATAATGAAGGTGAATTGCAGAGATGCTCCACCCCAAACATTTCACAAGACAGTATGAGTCAGATGGAGACAGAGAGAGATATCAAATGAGATGTAGTCTGAGGGTAAATCACTTATAGAAAGACATTGTGAAGAGGTGAAAGAAGTCTCTCTCTGTGTGTGTGTGTGTGTGTGTGTGTGTGTGCTGTGTGTGTGCGTTCAGTTTGTATATCCGGTGGGGACCTAACCTGAATAACAACAACATGGGGAGTGTTCACCGTGGGGACCAAATTGAGGTCTCATGGCAAAAAAGCTAATAAATTGTACAGAACAATATTTTTTACAAATTAAAAATGCAAAGTGTTTCTATGATCTTTAGGTTAGGGATAGGGGATAGAATATAACAGTTTGTACAGTATAAACATTCCGCTGATGGACTGTCCCCACGGAGATAGTCAACCAAAGGCTGTGCGTGTGTGTGTGTGGGTGTGCGCGCGCGCGTGTGGTGTGTGTGTGTGTGTGTGTGGTGCGTGGGGAGATAGTAAACAGACGTGGGGATGTGTGCGTGTGCGTGTGGATGTGCGATGTAGTGTGTGTGTGTGTGCGTGTGTGTGTGTGTGTGTGTGTGTAAGAAAAGATTAGAGACAGTGAAAAATTTGGCATGCTACAATGTCTTTTTAGAATATGATAACAATTAAAAAGAGTCAATGAATAAATTAGAAAATAAGTTAATATGTTTGTAGTGCATGCGTCCTGTTAATATGGAGATGTATGTGTTTGCTTATGTATTTGAGAATGTTCTAGTTGGTTCCCATATAGTCTTCTCATCTGACCAAAGAAGCTGTCGTGTTTACATCTGTGAAAATGAACCTTCATCAAGATCGACTAAACGCTGAATTCATGAAAGTATACAAGGTTCACAGCATAAACTCATAAATGTTGTTGTAAACTTTTGTGACATGTGGGAATGCACACCGCTCTGTTACTGTGTGGACATTTCCACGCCCCTGGACATGACGTGAAGCTGGTTGACCTTATAAGACCGCCAATAGAACCCAATATAATTTTACATTTTGTCCACACTGGATGCGTCGCGACGCAACACAAGAAGCCCATTAAGAACACTGCATGTGCTTTGTCATGTCGTGTCACGCCGTGCCGCTCGCGTCTCATGTAGACAGGGTCTAGGTTTTGCAGTTTAACTCTTTCCTTGAAATAGACTAGATGTTCCATTCTTTGTGGCATAATGCTTCATCACCATTAATTTTAACATTAACTTTCCATGTTTTCACATTATGCGGTAGGGGGCGCTGTTACTCATCTTCTGAAAGAGTTCAGCATTTACAGATCCTACAACAATGAATATTTACAATTTAATACTGAATTCTGAATCTGATGTGGACAAAGTCTTTGACAAAACATAATTTTGAGTCACTGTGAGTTGATTTTCTGTTTGTGTTAAAGGTAACAGACATAGTGGTATAGCAGTGCTCTTAGCTCTTCATTAAGTTACATAGGCTCCCTATAGTCGCTCGCATCATATTCAAGACTCGGCTCCTGAGCTTTCCTGTAGCTCAGTGGTTAGAGTATGGCGTTAGCAACGGCAAGGTCTTGGGTTCGATCCCAGGTGATTGCACATACTCAGAGATGAATGTATAGTGTAATGCAATGTTAGTCGCTTTGGATAAAAGCTTCTGCCAAATATGTAAATGTAGCAGCGGGCTCACTCCACCCCTTCTTTTCGAATCACCACAGTGGCTGACACAGAGCTAAGATGTCATCGTTTTTACGCTTCATTGTCGAAGGAAATAACGTATTTACAAATCGCGCTCTGTAGAGCAGTTTGTCCGTTTAAGGGCCTGTCCACACCGGGACGATAATCGTACACGTTTATCGTCGACGTTTAATGCGTCTTGACTAAACGAAGGACGCCAATGTGAGTGCACACCGAGGTGGAAAATGGCAGGCGTAAAAGCGTCATATTTTTTTAAACGCCTTGGGTTCGTTTTTTTGGTTTGACGCGTCGCGTTAAAAACTGGCCGTCCAATGAGATTGGCGCTTTTGTTCACGTGCCTGGAGCTGCTGAAGTTACAGTAAAACACGACTTGGTGGCGCTCGAGCACAAAACGGTCTTACCGAGCACACATTGATGAAGAGGAACTAAGATGAATTCTTCTTCTGTGTGACAAGCGAGTGTCAGAAGTTGCGCAGCGCCACCTTGTGTACCGGGTTGTTTCTGTTTTTCCATTAAGCGTCATATGTCAGGGAGTGAATTTGCACGTTCCCTCGGCTCATCACCAATGAAAATCGTTTGGGTATGAACGCCGAAAAACGTTGGCGATAAGCGCGTGCGATTAACGTCCCGGTCCGTACGTACCTTAAGGCTACTGTAGATGAATTCCATGTAAGGGGACCCGTGGTGTATTTACATTTATGCATTTGGCAGACGCTTTTATCCAAAGCGACTAACATTGCATTATACTCAACTCTCAACTCAACTTTATTTATATAGTGCTTTTTACTATTTTTATTGTTACAATGCAGCTGTACATGAGACATATTGACTATAAGCAAAATAATTAAAGTTGTACCTGTAAAAACAAAAAAAAGGTGAAAACAAGGAAGACAGACATACCCACATACAAAACACTCCACACACACAATATGCACACGTACTAACACACATAGACATAGACACACACACACGGTCGCACACACACACATACACAGACAAGTACGCACAGACACGCACGCACGCACGCACATGCATGCACACACGCACAGTGAGAGCACACATTTAAGATAAATGAGAGAGAAGCACATGTCAAATATAACAGACTTTAAATTCCTATATGCAATATTAATTAAGTAAAACTTTAAAACTCTATACTATACTTTAAATCGGAGTATGTGCAATCCCTGGGACTGAACCCATGACCTTGGCTTTACTAACGCCATTCTCTATCCACTGAGCTACAGGAAAGCTGTAGATAGAGATAGCTCATTCTAAGGTAATAAAAACATAGAAGTCCTCTCTTCATTAAGTTACATTGGCTCCCTATAGTCGCTCGCATCAAATTCAAGACTCTGTTCCAGGCCTACAAGACCAACACTGGTTCGGCACCCCCTTATCATCATTCGCTAATGCAGATTTATGTACCCGCCAGATCCCTACGCTCTGCAAACGAATGATGTCTTGTGGTGCCATCCCAAAAAGGTAAAAAATCCTGTATACTGTTGTAGGCTATATGAGACCAGTTGTATTACGCTTATTCTCTTTTGTTGTCCTTATGTTGTTCCAATTGCTTCCATTGTTTACCTCTTTGGATAAAAGCGTCTGCTAAATGTAAATGTAGACAAAGCTTCATTATGTAAAGTCTTTATACACTTCTGAACACATGCTTATGTATATTATATTGCATGTCTGTCAGTAGATCCTCCAAAAAAATACATATTGGACCTTTAAGTGTTTGTTACATTAAAAAGGTTAGCATTTTACGATCCGATCTCAGCATGGACTACACAATTAAGGAACATCTAATGTAGGTCAGTCTTACTAGCTCAATGACACTGTCCTGAATTTGAGAATGATGCTCATCTAATTAGGACAAAGGAAGGTCTATTTTTCCCTCAATCTATGCTTCACCAATTTAACAGCTAAAACAAAGTTTTTGTTAGGTTACGTTTTCCCCAAGGCTTGCTAGAGGTGGGAAACACAAAGTGATTTCAGAAGCTATTATTAATCCAGAGTTCACGCCAAAACCATTAGCACTCTCATTTCATTAACATAAAGCTAATTTTATTACATCAGTGTGTGAAGAAAAAGCATATTTAACAAATTGTCTTTATTGCTTGAAGGGTATTATCAGGCTTTGGTCAGATAATACTTTAAAACGATCAACCTGGCAACCAGAGTTTTCTGTCTTGAGCTGCCCTTCTTGCGCAAACATTCACTCATAACTCAAAGTTTGATTTTATGGTTTTATATTGTAATTAAAACAGTCTTGATGCTGGAAAGCTTCTGAAATTTATCAATGTTTATATGTACAAGGTCTTATGTTTTCCTGGTCAAAAACTGGCCACAGGAAGAGATTGTTTGATCAGCAAGCCAGAGTTTGTTTTGTTTTGAATTCAATTACATATGCAAGAAAAATAAAAAAATCTTGCAATTTCCAATCAGATTCTTGATAAACATGATGTGGTACTGACTGACATCAAGGTTGAATAATGTCATGTCCAGTACAGAAGTAGAAAGCTCTTATGTAAAGTCCCTGTTGAGTGTGACTTTGAATAAACATTGGTTGGCCGATGTATTTTTTATAAACCTGATAATATCTGAGAGCGTGTCAGACTTTTTTGACGAGCCCATTATTCCTACGTCCAAATCTTTCTCCTCAAAGCTTGCTTATCGGGGGAGATTTATGGTCATTTTATTCTGCGATAAGTTACCAGAAATGAGAAATGTGTCCCATCTTGATGTCAAATCGCATCACTATTCATCATAGCAGACGTTTTGCACAATAGACAAAGATATTGTGGTATTTTATATACCAGATGTAGGCTTTTGTGTTTGGTGCAAGTCATCACTGCCATTCACTGGACAAAGATGAATTTGTTTGGCTCTTCGGGCTGAAAAGAGTTATTTCTAGTCTGAAATTCATTCACATTTGCAGAGAATCATGAGGATCTGGGTGACATGCTGAAAACTAGTGAAGACTGTGGCTTAGGGTTGGCACATACAACTTTTACTATAGATTTATGGTGCTTTTGTCATTTCTGGAGCTCAAACATCTGTCCCTATTTACTTGTATTGTAAGGAAAAGAGATGTTCATCTTAACTCTCTGTTTGTGCTTCAATTTTGTACAACATGGGAGTGATTTAATATGACAGAATTTACATTTTTGAACTAATGCTACTGTACAAAACTACACTGTGAATGTGCGGTATGTGTGTATTGTGTTGAGTTAGTGTTTAGGTTGGGCAGAGAGGTGACTGCGCTCTTCCTCGTCCTCGCCCGCCGCGCCACCTCTCTGATTTATGCTTCTCCCCCCTCCACCCCTCTATGCACCGCTACACGCGCTGCATGCACAATGAACTCTCCGTCCTGTAAATCTAAGGCGCATCCACTTACCTCACAGATCTACGGCCGACCCGCAGCCCTCTCCGCCCGGGTGCTTTATTACGGCCCGCGAGCAACCTCGACAACCCTCTCCTCTGCCGTTAATTTATTTAGGCCTCTAGCTTTTCATCGCCTCTGTATCTCCCTCTTCCTGTCGCCTAACAACTGTTGTTTAGCCCTCTGCTGTCACTTTTGGCCTCGCTCCACGGTATATGCTCTCTGGTGATTAAAGCCTTCCTCAGAGACAGTGTGAGCTGGACCAGAGCAAACTGTGGGTGGGTGGGTGGAGATGAATCTTTGAAGGTCCTCACCACCTACTGGATGCTGGAGAGACTTCTCATCTGACATAACCATGATCAGAGCAGGAGCAGGACGTCAACACAGGGTCTCCAAATAAACTGTTTGTATACTGAGTTAGCTGTGAAAGGGGGGATTTAACGCTGTTTCGTGCATTCTGACTTCTTTACAATGTTAAACGTGCTGTTTTCTCATGGTTAACATGGTAAACTTGTCAAAAAACGAGTTGGATGTATTATGTAGTATTTCTGTGCTCGATACACTCCCCCAAGGTTTGTATAGGTTACGGAAAGTTTTTTCGAACATGAAAAACCTTTACGTCACAACTTTTCTTAGTCCCTTATTGGGTAATTCTCCCGGAAAAGCACACCCACGGCAAGGCGAAAGAAATAGGTCGCCCACGCATTAACCGACCAGCGATAGTAACAGTAGCGGTGTTAACCACTACGCAAACCATGCAAATGCGAAGGGCCCCAGAAGCTTGGATGCCCCCTAGTGGCCATAAGCGGTTAAATCTTTTTTTGATAATAAAAGCAATTTTTGATGATTGCTTTTGACCCTTTTTTATTAGTGGAATGTGAGTTCACCATAGTCTAGAAACCAAGCACTGAAATCTTGAGGGTTCTTTAATAAAATGAATTGCTTTAACATTTACTTGATTTGTGTTCATGCTATTTAGTTTAAATTATTATTGATAACTCAAATCATATTTCATTTTAAATTATCAAAATTTGCCCCACATTTTTTCGGGTAGTGGTGTACATAAACAGTCATGAAGCGTGCATATCAAATGTATTTGGTTCCAAAACAAAGAAGGTTTATTCTTATACCAAACTGTCAACAATTTTGTGTGCTGTTATGCGGTTCAAAGTAAAATAAATCCAGGTTATATATGTCTCACTACTTACATGTACTCAATATTACTGTTGTGCAATTCAAAGAAAAAAAATGTTAGTATGTGTAACTGGCTCCACTCGCCCCGCTTTGCGCGGGCCTCGAACCGACGACGTTCCGGATGGGAGACGGGCGCTCTAACGAGGAGGCTGAAGACCGCAGTCTTTAGCGTCTGTCGCTAGAGCGTCTCTGTTGGTAGGGGAGTGAGGTTTACACACTGCACAGCTCTTCACTAGCTGGCCTCCGTTACATATGCATGTGTGAAGGGGGGTCTTGACTTTACTTAGGGCCCCCAAAATGGTAAACACGCCCCTGGATAGGAAGACACGCTTCCCATCATGTTTGGCAGCGCTGTGGGCCTGCAGCTGCAGCTCGTTACCCTTGAGATAGTGAGAGAAGTGGAGGTGTGTTTGTTGGTTCACGCCATTTCAGTGGTGGATATAACGCTGGATTTGCAGATCGTTTGAAACTGATAGATGGAGCGGTTCCAGCTCTGAAAGATGCCGGACATGAACCGCGCACGGTAAGTGTAACTAAGTCAAATGTCTGTGTTTTGACAACTTAAACAATTTAAACAACACAAACTAATAGTGAATCAATGCGATGATGTATTGTGTGCTCGTGATTTAGTTCCTCCTTCCACACACCCCCAGGAGGTCGTTTTTTCCGCAAATAATCGTACAGCTGTATCTCTCTTTTATAAATGTGATCAAACTAAATACTCTTCAAAGATACGAAGTATGCAATACTACTTTATAGGTACTCAAGATTAATATGAGATTGGCAGAAACTGCACCTTTAACCGGACCTTTAAGTGGTTAATTTTGCTTTCTTGTTGAAAGCATATTGACTTACAGTAATTTTGTTAAAGGTCCAATGTCTAATTTTTTTGACGATCTATTGACAGAAATGCACTATAATATACATAACTATGGTATGTCTTCAGAGGTGTGTAAAGACCTTACATAATGAAACGTTATGTTTTTATTATCTTAGAATGAGCTATTTCTATCTATGGTCCCCTTACATGGAATTCACCATGTTAAAAAGTGAAAAAGTGAAAAGTTGCCAGTAGCGAACCCTCGGGGCCCTCTATGATGACCTAAACTATCGTAAAAAATAATACGCTGTCTGCGCAGCCTGCGCATGCTGCAAGAAGTCGAATGTGTGCTTACACGGGTTTGGGCTTCTCAAACGTCACGGTTCACAGCCCTAAATGGACAAACTGCTCTACAGAGCACGTTTCGTAAATATGTTATCTCCTTCGGCAGTAGCAAAAAGTGACAACATCTTAGTCCTGTGTCAGCCACCACAGTGCCTCGAAAGGGAGGGCTGGAATAAATAAATAAATATACTGTATTTATATTTACAGTTTATATTTTATTCAAAGCTGTACTGTGTTTAGGAGCGTTGTTTGGTATATCCTCATGAACTCACATCGAAGACAGAGAGTTCTAGTTGAAGGTCTTGAGGAGATTTTAAGGGATTATGCTATTACATAAACTCATCATGAGTTGCCCTTCACAAATTCACGAAAGCAGCCAGCTGGATACGGAGAGGAAAGTAAATCTAAATCATTCATCATGCTGCTGCATTCAGCCTCATTTAATGGGATACTTGGAAACACAACTGCATAAACACTGAAGAAGCTTCAGATCCCTTTCCTTAAATCAAGTGAATGAGCCTGTCGAAAAACATGCATCTGACACCCTTAAAAATATCAGGGGACCTTGTGAGAGAACAGTTAATCTCCCCAAACCCTGCCGTAATCTCCGAGAACATCTCGCTGCCGTCAAGTGGGAACTGAAGAGATTTGCTCGGTGTCATTTTGTGGGACTGTTAAAGTAAAATGCAGTGACTTGATGGATAAAGCTCTTGTTTTGTCTGACCGTTAGCAAATTACTTGACATATGGAGGAATTGGGGGGAGAAAATGGTAATGGGATCAGGAAATTACACAAGTTGGATGGAGACCAGACTCCCTAAGATCTAACCCAAGACCATTTGAACAATTTATTAATATATAGCCATTCAGAGCATATCTGAAACTGAAATCCAATCCAAGGACCCAAACCAAGACACAGAGCAATAAGACCCAGATCAAAACGGCAGCTCTGCTATGTAATTCCCTCTGTTGGTTTCTGCAGGTGTCAGTTGAAGGTGAGGGCTGGCAGGTTTGATTGGTATGATGTGCAGTCAGTGATGATACTCCAACCGGCCAAGCTGGTGTGATAAAATCTCTTCTTCCAGCTCACACTGTGTACTCATTTATACGTACCTCTAGGTCATGGTACCACTGAGGAATAAAATGTACTCCATCGGTCTGTGAAGATCCATTAGATGAAGAGGACTGCAGAAAGCCAATTCACAACAGATCCAATGTGGCTTAACAACAGCTCACATTGAGTTTGATCATGAATTTTCACTCATCTCTTAAAGAGTAAATATTTTGTGATTATTAAGGTCCTACTTTGGTTTATGGAGTGTTCAACAACATGTTTATGTACATACAAGGTGTAAAAACACTTCCATTTTCTAACAATTTTCTTGACTGGCTCTTAAATGATTCGTTCGGTGATTCATCTGTCTAATCCCCTCCTTTCTGTTAGCCTACTCTGATCTGATTGGTCAGATAGTCTAGTCTGCTGTTATTGGTCTACCGTTTACAGCGTCGCAGTGTCACAAATGGAACGTAGGCGGGTATTCACAGAGTGACGCAAATCTGACGCGGAAACTGAAATTAGAACGAAAGACGACTCGTTCGCGTGATTCATTTTTCCCAAGCCAATAACTTTGCTATTTGTACACTTTCAGCTTTACAACTTGGCAGACTGCTTACATTCACACACAGCAACATTACGCACTGCATGAAATGTAATTTTAAGGATATTGTAATAGTTAATATTTAAAAAATGGATGCTGGAGTTAAAAATAGTGAAGATTCTAAAGATGCTTTGTTTCATTGTCAGAGGTCTTGTTTCTTACCATTGTTGCCAATAGACTTAATTAACACAGTCTGTATTTTTATTGGAACAATAGGTAAAGCCCAGGAAAATCTCACTTCACAACCGTGAACCGTCAAACTGTGGATTTCCATTCACAACATGCCAAAGGTATGACTTGTATGTGTAAAATGAACACAATATTGATAATCATGGGTTTAACTTCACGGTTATTGTTAAAACCGGTATATGACACCGGTATATGCAGGTGGTGATTTTACAAAATCTGCTTTACAAAATACTTTTTCTATCTTCGTAACCCCATTTCCCAGAGATTGAAACAACTGTGATTATGTAACCGTGAGTGGATTTGTGCTAAAAACAGGGGTCAGTCTGTTCCTATCATCTGTCTCTTCAGTCTTCCCAATGGCTTAGCACAGCGATGCCTGTTATACGTCTCAAAATAACTTCTCGCCTTATCTCTGTGGCCGACGGCTGGGTAGTTTGTGGCTGTGTGCCTGTTTGTCGTGCAAATACACCAAATTTTTATTATCCTTCTTGAGATAATAAGCATTTTAATTAACTGCTCTGAGCCGTGTGCGCATGCACGCGCTTAACTGCTTAACTCCTGGGGCTATGACGATAACGCTGATATGAAAGGAACGATGGCTTATTAGCAAAAGATCCTTTTTGACAGACAATGTCATTTACTTTTAACCTCTGTGCTGATTTCTAACAAAAGACATACCATTTGCCTGTGCACGGACAGCCTGTCCTAAAGAATTTAAAACTGGCTGTTTTTTAATGAGGCAGGGATTAGCACGCATGGAAATCTCGCAGACAGCAAGAGGTCCCGCCGAATGACCCCTTCTGCTGCATGCGCCGTGGTTAAAGGCTCAGCTTTTATTTTCCTCATTAACTCTCTCAAACCGTTGCCAGCCACCGCAGCACCACATCTGTCATTCGACAACAGAAGGAGATAAAAACAGAGCCAGGCTGAGAATTGATCATGCGTGTTACATTGTATCTTTCTTAACTCAACAAAGAGAATGTGTTTGTGTTGTAATATGAGAAAGTAAATCTAAAAAAGGGTATAACTTTTTTAAAAGATAGAAAACGATTTCCAGTTGAAACAATGTTCCCAAGAAAATGGGTTTGTTTGCTACATTTCAATTAGAGAAAAGAAAACGATGAGAAATCACCTGCAACGTTTCTTAACAAAACAGCCAGGGAAATAAAATGGCAACTATTAATATGTGACTATAAGTTTAAAAACAAAATTCCTTAAAATTATTACAAATCATTTTTAATGATCCCATGTGGAAAAATGTTGTGCATTAGGACACAAGCAGTACACAAAGCAAACTACACAATAAATACAAAACAAAGAAAAATATATATTCATGCATACATGTACATTTAGATGTGATATGTATAAGATATTGTGACGGGCAGAGAAACGAGACAGGCACAGAATTGCAGTGTTAGGCCCCGGAGGGTGATTTATTACAAGATGTGCACGTGAAAACAGTGGGGAGAGATGGGGGGAATTAGCCCCGTCTGTTCCAGTCGTGAAGGCTCCGGGGACGTGAGTGCACTGGTGCTCTGTGGGTTGTGAAGGGTTCCTGCCGATCGTTAGCCGCTGGTCTCTAGAAGGGGACCCCAAGTCATGCAACTAGCGGAGAACAAGCTCACCCTTCCTTCTTCCTCTGCACGTTTATGGGGTGAGCTTGATGGGGAGCAGTTGCCAACGATCGGCAGGTGCGGCGGCTTGATTGCGCCGGTTCCTTGGCGACGCTGATTTGCCATTGGCCCGCTTGCCACAATATGTATTCATATGGTACAGATGTGATATATTTGGGTTACAAATACGCACTTTTTAGGTGCAAAAGTGTACTTTTTTGAAAGGGCACCACCCCTGAAAAAGCTTTTGTGTCTTTTTTTCGGAGAGTGCATAAATTCAGCGCAAACACACTCTACAACAAACATAATGCCCTCTGTGTAGGAAAAAGAGTTTCAGTTCAAAGAGAAAATGCCAAGCAAAGCTGAATCCCCTCTGTGCATTCCCTGTTTAATCCTGTCATGATCCGGATTCATTTTCACAACACTGCCATACTGTTATGACACTGGAAGTGAAGGTTCATGGGTATCCTATAGAGGGAATCACACTGTTCCTCTGTGTATTTATAGTTAAAATGGCACAATCGTATTTCTGAAAGAGAAATGTTAAGTTGAAATATGGTTATATGAGAACCTTTGAGACATGACCTGACAAGTGCAAGGGACATTGCTATGGACGTCACTTTTGCTTGAAGCAACGATCAACCATCTTGTGTGAGTATCAGTAAGAAATGGTCCTACAAGAAAATAGTTTTAATATTTTATTGAAAATGTGACATTGTATTGTAATACTGTATTATATTGTAAAAATGGAATCGTCGAAAAACATCATTCCCTCTAATGGACTGTACCCACCAGACCAAATGATGTGCGTGTTTGTGGAGGTGTGTGATGTTTTTTCTCCAGAGATCTCCGGCTACCAATTAGCGCTGAGTATTGACACTCCAGACACATCAATGCACAATCTCTCTGTGGAAGTTTGGATAAACATTGCTGTGTGAGGTGTGTCTGGTCTTCAACTTATCTCTTGTGTGCTCTCGTTCTCATTGAGCACTTCATTATCCTCATCCCAGCATGTGTCTTTAGCTTCACAACATCATAACAGCAGCCGAAACAGATCAAACATCAACATTAACAAGCATTAATAAATGCTAAAAAACTGAGTATGCTCATTGTTAGTTCATGTAAGTTGCATTTACTAATGTTTTTGTAAAGTGTTACCGATGCAAGTTTGAGGATGCAAGCCTGTTCTCCAGCCACCAAATGAAGAGCGTTTGTGTTGTGCTGTGCCTTTCAATTACTCAATTTCTGCCAATTACACAAGAACTGCTGAAGAATCTCTCAAGCTAATAACATCTGTACGAAAGACCAGACTGAAACAGTCTGCAATTTCATTACTGTTGCTAAGATATGAGAAACTTATTTAGATATGACATGTCTGACATTCAAGGTGAGGTTTTGTGTTCTATGTTGTTTTCTATTGCTTTTTTCCTTTAATTTGGCTTTTGTGATTTTTAACTTTTGTGATTTGGCTTTTGTTTCATTTAAGTTTGTTTTTGCTTTGGTGTTTATTCTGTTTCATCCAGAGCCCAAAGATGTCTACATATTAAGACAGTTATTAAAATATCCCACAAGAAATATACACTGTAAGTAAATATACACTGTAAAACACAACTAGTGAGATTTACTTAAATTTTCCTTAAAGTGTAAAGTAAAGTTTTAAAGTAAATTTTACTTAAAAAACTGTGCGCAAAAACGTGAGACAAAAAAAATTAAGTAAAATTTACTTCAAAAAAACAGTGTAAAAAGATTTACACAATAAAATTAAGTAAATCCTATAGTTTTTACAGTGTACTTCACTATTATATATGTTTTTGAACCTTTCCATGCTAAAAAATAAAGTTATTTTTATTTTTAGTTATTTAAATCATTATAGTTATTAATTTGTATATATGCAGGATACTACAGAATGGTATATATTAACAAAGTATAGTAATTACTATAATATCACTGCTGTCTTTCGGAAACCTTGTATCTCCATATTTCGTGTTTTTATTTTTTGCCATGAATCAATTTTATTAGTCACCCTTAATGTTTGTCATTGGGTTTTGTTATATTTTATTTAACCAATTAGACATATTTAAAAGTGCTTGTCAACTTTGTCAACACAGTATTTATAATCTGCATGTTTATAAATGCTGTGTTTTTTTTTTAGCTATTTTACTAGGTGGCTAATGCATATAAATTTGTACGTTGTGAATTATGCAAAAGTATACTATTACTACAAAAAAGACAAACTGAAGCCACATCCCTAAACTTAATGTCACTGGCATGAAAGTAAATCGTACTAAATGTACAAATGAGATTACAAATTAGCTAAAATTAGCCACATCGTAAAACTTTTTTGCCTTAAGATTGTGTTGGTTTTTTCCATTTCCTGAAAAACAGTGAATTTAGACATCCCATTTTTCGTTAGGACAGTAATGATGCACTACAGTTTACTACAATTTCACCAGTAAATTGCACCAGTATTAAACCAACTGTATTTCCATATAATACCCTAGCAATTTCCCAAACGATGTTAGAGGGGTAATTTTTAAACCATGCCTTTTTTGTCTATTTCACTGTTCAATTATAATCTTCTAAACTCATTGCTTTCAAGGTGCATCGTTGACAAATATTGCTTTCCAATCTGTAATGCCGTGTCTGTGTGTATGTGCGCTAACTTGGATACGAAACCCAATTTCAATGTCTAGTTATTTTCTTGCTGATTCTGTCCAAAGTAATGCTCCAGTGATTTCAGAATCTCATTGCTGTTTTACAAAATGTCCTATTCTGTTTTCAACGCAGCTCCTGTGCCGTCTGTCTTGTTCACAGTTTAGAAACAAAGGCATTGTTCTCTGATGTATTCTGTTCTCCATATTTTTGCCATTCTGGGCAATTTGATGCCTTCATGAATACAGTAATGTGATAGAGATTGTGATTGGGAAGGTCATGAGAGGTGATGGAATGATTGGTTCATTTGCTAAATGTGGCCTCAGACATACGTGACTGGCAGATGAACATTATATTATTGAGGGTTTCTTTCTTTCTGTCTCGTTCTCATTCTTGTTTTTCCTCTCATTAGTTGTTTTCTTGTACCTCAGGTTTGTCATGATGTTAAAGTGAAAGGAAATTGTGTTCAACTCAAGAGTCATCTAGCAAAAATAGCTCCTCTTTTTAAATGTAAGCGGATGGTGAACTTGGCTGTCAAATTCAGAAGGTCAACCATCAAAACAGTCTATATGAGTTGTTCACTATATTTCAAGTCTTCTGAAGCCATATGATAAATGTATTGTTTGTTTGTTGAACAATATCATTGTGGTTTTAATGGTACCGTTTTGTCTTTTTTTTGGAATTTAACAGTAATGTAATAAATATATCAGCATTATGTATATTAGCAAAAAATGGTGAACCTTTAGATCATATTTTACAGTAGCAAATCAAAAGGCTGACAAGGAAGATTATAATTGTATGAGCTGGAATTATATGAAAATGCATTCATTTTACACCCCTGTTGCCAAACATGGCAATGTGGTCCCAGTCATGGGTCATGGTTTTCATTAGCAGTCCTGCTGCATCTATCATTAGCCAATTCTCCCTCCAGTACTAATGGGCTGTCTGTGCCATTAGCAAGCATCCAAACAGCTGTAACCTGGCTAACCCGATTTAGCCATTGAGGCCTTCCTCTAGGAAAACCTCTAGGGACCCTCTCCACCGGCCCTCCCAGCTGGCTGTACGTTCACCTGCATCTGCCACTGTTTGAGAAGTGGGGCAAACAAACAACAAAATTTGCAAGGCCGTTCACACTAGGACTATAACTATTGATGATTAGACTATAACTCTAGTCCTCACCAATGGACAACAACAATTATCGATAATTAACATTTTGTTAATTCTAAGCTCACGCACTGCAGTGTCGCTATCGCGAAAATGAATATAGATAGCTTTACATTTTCAATGGCCAACTCTGAATGCTGAATTATCTTTTTCTGAAGGCTGAAGGTTCGCTCGTGGTGGGGATCTGAATCATATATCTTGCCAGATCGCTTAGACTACATAAACATATAAGCAGGGAATTAAAATTCCAACAATATCCCTATCTGGATCTGTATCTTCATTGTGTATCATTATTGTGGTGTGAACTCTGCTAATCTCTTAAATGTATCATGATTTTTTAAAAACTTTATAGTTTTAAAACTATATCTGTATATGTGTCACTATCGTCCGTAGTGTGAGCTTATTAAAGAGTTACATGGGCTGGCAGTTTTGAGGTTTCGGCTTTATGGTAACTACCCAAAACACCACAGCAACTACTTAACAACACACTAAACATGTCTCAGAACAAAACAACAACACCTTGGCAACCACCCACAATACAGTAGCACTGTGACAGACATGTTTTGTATGGCCAGGCACAGAAGAATGGACCCAAGCTATAGGAAGCAAAATATGATTAAGGATTTTTATGGGTTTGCCTGTCAAAAACCACTTAACACCATAGTAGTGCTCTAAAATGGCTCTCCTGTTTTTGCCAAGTGGTTGAAGTCCTTAGGGCAATATCATGTTGACCCTGGGATAACATTTAAATCAACCAATCAGATTTCAGAAATAAATTTATTTTAAGTTTAATCTTCCAACCAGGATTAGATGCTTCTAGACCATTGTTTTTCACTTATCATTTCCCTCTGATTTTAGGGGCAAGTTATGGTTAGGGTTTGGTGTGGGTTTAGGTTTTATTTATAAAAATGTTGTCCTTAGGTCAACAAAATATGTTGCCCTGAGGACATCAACCACTTGGCAAAATCAGGTTGTGCGTTCTAAAACACCCTATCAACCAAAATAATAGCAAAACTCTAAACAATCTGTAATTTTACAAAGTTTTTACAGATTTTTCATGTGTACTGTAAAAACGTGAACTATATTTTTGAAATAAGGTAAAAAATGTCAAATTACAGAAAAAACTGCAAATTCACCAGAAAAACGTAATTTTACGTGACAAAACTGTTGTTTTACTGGGGCCACAGCTGCCAGAAAATTACAGTTTTTTACAGGATTTTTGAAGTGAACACATCAAAAACAACAAAAACTCATGGCAATTCATTTTGTTTTGCAAGGTGCCTGTACATTTTAGTACATTTTTGAATGATTCACATATGAATTTATAGTAAATCATCAAATAGTTACGTTTTCTTGTGAGATAGGGTTTGCAAAAACTACTAAACATCTCTTTAGGAGTTGTGGTCAGTTTTAGGGGTATCAACCTAGCTCGACCTGATTTAGAAAATCGGAAAGAAAAGGTACGGTTTATTAAAAGGGTGTAGAAGTACCTTATCCTGAACTCTAAAAAAAATGCTGAGTTGTCTTAACCCATAGTTAACTTACAACAACCCGGCGTGGGTTAAGTTATAACCTAGTGTTGGGTTAAAACAACCTGGCATTTTTTAGAGTGTTGTTTTAAACCTACAGTAAACATTAACGTTAATGCCAGGCCAGTAGTTGGCAATGCCAATTGTAAAGAAACACTAGACTGTCAGGATCGGTGGGGGGAAGAACCCAAGTGCAGGCAGCAGTTATGGGGTTATTCAAAAAACGAGATTTATTTAAACAATAAACACAAAACAAAAACCCACGATGGGGGGGGTAAAACAAGGATGGGACTAAATAACAAAACAGAAATTAAATACGTCCCACGTGGGGGAAAAACAAAGGAACAAAACTTGCAGTAATCAGAACACCAAACTAAATAACAAAGGAACAAGATAAGGCAAGACGGCGAACAAGGTAAGGCATACAATACAGGGTACAGGCGGTGTGAACACACCTTATCACAGTACGAACGAGCACAGGACAAGAGACACAAGGGCATTATATAGGGAGACTAACAAAGAATAATTAACAAGGGACAGGTGTCGGGGATGAAATACTGATGGAAAGCTAAACGATAGAACGAGACGGGCGGGACCAAAGACGAGACCGCAGAGAATGCATATTATGTCGTGACCGACAATAATATGATTCTTTCCACACAAAACACGAGGCTCTGCCACAAGACCAAGAAAGACATGACAAGAAGAGGCAGAACCATGACATAGACACCTGCGGACATATGCATATCCTGGTGTAACCCAAAAGTGCTTTTTAATACCCTTCATCAGAGTATATGTGTATTTAGATTCACCATTGTTGGATTTGGGTACACTCGTGCATGCCTAAAGACTGAACATGCATGATGTCAGCATTTTCACAGTTACAAAGAGACGACCATTTTTGGAGTTGAAAACATTGTGTACAAATAGGCTCTGTGAAATCCCTCTACCTCTTTCTTTTAGCTCTGTGCAGATATATTGACATTGCATCAGGGACTCCAAGTAGTTATCGTTCCTGTCATGATATCATATATAACATCTACAAAGCAAGAGTTGAGTCTAGACTTCAGTGTTCCGTGTATATACATAACGCTCATTCTTTCACGCTGTCCAGTAGCAGTAAATTACTGTGACTATGTCTCTCCCTCAAGTCCTTTGATCTAATCCTGCGTTCAGGCAATCCAATTTCTCTCCTGCAGTGTGCATCGGTGTTCAGAGGTAATACAATTCTCTGAAATCACTGGCAACACAAAGGGTCTGAAAAGCATTTGCAGCCACAACGGAAAACAAAGGAATTGGGTAGTCACAGACTCATAATGGGGTAGAAAGGAGCACATGGAGATCTGACAGGACCCTTTTACACCGGTTTACTGGTAGACCATGACTTTGATTGAATTGATCTGTCAGTCCCTTCACAGTCAGAAATGCTTACATGGACTGAAATATTAAGGGCACAATATTTCCATTTGAGATGTAGTATAGCTATAATACTATTGTAAACATGGTTTGATGGATTTCTTTTAAAGGGATACTTCACCCAAAAATGAAAATTCTTTCATCATTTACTCACCTTCGAGCTCCTTCGACCTACCAGACAGATTTTCCCCCCAATGACTACCATATAGGTAAAAAATACAATGGTAGTCAAAAGGGCCCCAGAGCTGTCCTACATTCTTAAAAATGTCTTCTTTTGTTTCCAAGAGAACAACAAAAAAAATTCCTACAATGTTAGTCAATGGGTGAAAAAATCTGTTTGGTTATAAGCATTCTTCCAAATATCTTTCTCTGTGTTCATCAGAACAAAGAAATGTATACAGATTTTGAACAACTCGAAGGTGAGTAAATGATGACAGAATTTTCATTTTTGGGTGAAGTATCACTTTAAGCTATAATTTTTAAATGTGATGTTGAGACAACAAGCTTTTTAAAGATCCTATGAAATCATAATTGGAATTTCCAACTAGCTACTTCACTCAGGTTTTGCTGAGTTGCAGGTGTATGATGTCTGTATTATAAAATGCATTTCTTAATTTAAGGTTAATAAAACTGATTTAGCAAACTTTGCAGGTGTGTAATACGGGGTAAATTAACTTTAAATGAGCATTTTACATTCCCTTGGTATGAGCAATATTTTCAGATAAGATGACTACTTTAGATATTTTTAGATAAGAGAACTACATCTATAATGGCTACTCCATGCATCTCAAAATCGAATCAGCATTGCGATTTGTGGAGTCAACGTGTTATTGATATGTTCCAATTAAAATGCAACCTAAACTGTAAAAAGCAACCCGTAAAAAAATATTCCAGATATGATGTGATGCAAGAAAAATACCTTAAATTGTGATTTTTTTTAAGTTAGCAGTTTAAAGTTACAGTTTTTCAGTGTATTTTGGTTAATGACTTGTTTCGACCGAGCTGCACGGTACAGTAAGGTTCGATACGGTACGGTTTGCAATTATGTGCATTTCCTTGTTGTGAAGTTGTGAATGTTGCCGAAATAGCGAACCAAAATTGCGACCCTTTCATTAGGCTGCCTAGCACATTAGTCTGGTACCAAAAGGGTGGAGCTATCTTCGCTGCAGAACTTTGATTGGTTGACAGAAAATCGTCACAGGCGCCATTTTTGTACCGACGCCAATTGCAACTTTCCGACATATACAGTACCGCACAACTTGCTGGCAGTGGAAACGTAAGCCGGATCAGGATTTGCCGTCCCAAACCATACATTACTGAACCACATCGAAATGTGCCACTCGGAGGAAACGAACCATAAGTAAGCCCAAAATATAATTTTTACTCACAAACGTATCATTTTGCTTCAGAAGACTTTTAGGATGTATACTGTATATGCACTTTTTGGAACTTAGAAAATGAGGCACAATTCAATGGCTTTACAAACCTAAAAACAACATATTCCATTAGACAGTTGTAAACTTCTAACACTACTAACACTCTTCATATGAAACCTCTAACAAACTCTTTGTATAACACCTAAAAAATTCCGACCACATAATGACTTCCCTATTTCCCAGAAAACAATGAAACTGCTCTTGCAAGTATGAGATGGCATAATCCAAATCTGTGAAATCTTGGTGTTTAATTGGTTGTGTTTTGCATCAGATTAGGATCACGCTGCCACACATTAGCACTCATATGGTGGGAACATCTTGATGGGTCATCCTCCACTGCACTGCATGAGATATGACACCACATGTGTCTGCCATTAGAGAGCCATCTGATGGAGGAAAAAGAGCAGTCAACTAATGGAATCCAGAGACTAATGTGATGTGTTATTTGCCGGAAAACATTTCCACAATATGAGCTACTCACTCAACATTCATGCACACCCACAATGTAAATGTGAGTAAAAAAATGAGAAAAATTATGCAAAAGTATTATGACTTTTTTTACACCTACAGACCTTCACCTCAGTCAGGATCACCCACACTGGCCACACTTTACAGAAATGACTGTTACACAACATGAGCTCATGTAATGCTCTGATAATGAGTGTTGGATCCGTACCTTATGTTATTTTCTTACTGTCAAGCATTAACGCCCAAACACATCCCACTGGAGCTGATCCAGGCTGGGATGATCATTAATGATGTAATACTGAAACAAAATGTGTAAGGGAAGTCTGTGACACATGTCAATTTTATTTATAAACTGTGATTGCACCATTTTTGTTCTGGAAAAGTAATTTGAAGCACAATGAAAAAAAATCATTGGCTGCAGTTTTGTTTCGAGAGACAGAAGAAAGTGAGAGGAGGATCATTGTGATACACAAAGAGTCTTTCCAACACTGTGTATTGATTTGAAATGTAATTTAGAGAGCTAAACAGAGAAGAAAAACTTTTGGAACTTTTTTCTGATATCAGTCGGTCAGTTTGCCTTGAAGAAACACAAACTTTAAGTCATAAAGCAAATTGCGTTGTTTAATTTCTTCTCATGTGATTTATGAAATTCTCGAATCGTGTATTTTTCAATGTGGTAATGAAGTGTGTCTGAGGGGGTTTTGCTTCCAAGCTGCCAATTACGCATTAATTAGGCATGTCTGAAAACTATATAAAAGAATAATTGCTGATTGTGTGTTCATAAAATGAACTTGCCTATAATTAAAACCAATCACCTGCAAAAGCCTCTCCACAAAAGTGAACCAAAGGGAGAAATGAAGATGACATGGAGCATAACAGTCAAATCCTCACTCTTGACCATTTTAACTAAATGATTCCTAAATAGTATTTGCTTATGCAGTTGTATATTTAATGTACTCAATGTTTAAAATGTCCTGTTCGCAGCACTTAACCAAAGCAGAAAATCAGGTCACGTTTTTACTCCAGAATTTTTTCTTGTCATTGACAATGTTCATTTCCATTAGATCTTCAAAATTGCCACATCATTTCTAAGTAGACCCCGCATATATCGAATTGTGCAATGTTGTTATTTTCAGTGTTTCCTCCATTTTGGATTTTCTGAGGTCATGCCGTATCATCAATGCTCTATTCAGTGGCAACAACAAAAACAAACGTTATGGGGCCAAACATCTGGTAGACAAAAATTGAATCATGATGTATAAACAGCGGAGAAGATTACAATTTTTATCAAATGAAGGTCTCAATCCACTGTGTTAAGAAGGTCTTCCACTATAAAATGTTTTAAGTAGACTATAAATGTTATTTAATGAAAAAATATATATAAATTTTAAATTAATTTGTTTTAAATTAAGTATTGTATTGTATTTCTTTGAGGCAAATATATAATATATTTTGATTTTGGGCTGAAATATGAGCAGGACATGTTCTTGACAGGTTTCACGAACTGTGTATCCTCAGCACATTGTTAAGTTATATCATGTTTTAATGAACTCGGCTGGATTGACTCAGCATTTCGAGCTGGTCCCTGGAGTGTAATTCACATACTGCACGCACGCACGCACGCACGCACGCACACACACACACTTTAGACAAAAGTCTTAATATGTCACTGTTCAGCAATCCTCATGTGTAATGAGACGGTAAGAATGACACAGACCTATGACTGTGAGGAAAGCACTGCACTCAATCTATAGCGGTAAATACAGCCCAGTGTTGAGAGCGCACTGTCACAGAATGAGCAGGGTGCCACGCTGCCACTGTTTACTGTGACAGAACACTGGCATTTAGTGTAATTACAGCTCTGCCACAATGCAAAACATTACATCACAGGCTCACAGCGTGCAGGAGGAAGAGCGAGATAAGTTTTGCATATATTTAAAAATGAATGCGTTAAAACCGTTCTTCACATATGTCTTGTGCTGCTCTGGTTTTCTGCAAACAACAATTTACTTAAGTTATATTTTTGTCTTGCGATGTGAGCTACCTCAAAACAAGATACATTTACATGCAATTGTATGCAGGGACGTTTTTACAATGTCACATAAACATTCAAGCAAAGTCATTATTGGAGATATTGTCTCAGTATTTGATTTTGAAATATGTTGTGATGATAATCTTATAATAAAAAATATAAAGACAAATAAATACCTTTAACAACTTAAAAACATGCATTGTACTTTAATTAAGTATGTTAAAATATTTTTGATGAAAAAAGACAACAAAAAAAAATCTGGGAATGTTATTAACATCATTTTTGAATCCATAATTTCACTTCTGTAATTTGGATGCATCATGTTGATCTGATATCATTGGCATAGTCATGGTTGTATCTATCACCATGGTTACTAGACAGCAAAAGGCCTCGCCGCGACACACGGCTTGTTTTAATGGGATTGTCTCTTGTCGCATCGCGCCGCATCAGGTGTAGACACGGTGTTAAACTGTGTTAACTTGCATCATGCTGTGTTTGTGAACTTGACTCTTGTAATCTCTTGACTCAAGACCTCTTAAAGAATCACTCAAGGAATCAAAGATGAATTTAGCTCAGCTTTTCTCTCAAGCACAATATTTGTTTTTATGTAGCCATTTGTCCAATACAACATAAAAAGGGCAAAACCTAATCGACTCATCTTATTTCGCTTCAGCTGTCTCAGAAGTGATTGAGGGATAAACATATCGACGAGTATGCTCACTACTTTGAAAATGGCCATACAAAATTTCCTTATTGCATGATAAACTCTAAAAATGCTGTGTTGTTTTTAAAGCATAGTTGGGTTAAAAAGGGACAAACCTAAACGCTGGGCTGTAAGTTGTTTGCTACATTGTGACAACGTTGTGTGTTTGCTGGGAAGACACAAGAAATCCCAAAGTGCTGCTGTAAAGAAGTCTATGAGTCTATGAGTTTGACTTGACACTGAAATAGGCAGTACTAAAGAAAATAAGGACAAAAAGGACAGGACAATGTTCCAGAACTCTCTGACACTGCCTGTGATCACAGCACCCAGCCCAGTTTCAAGTGAAGAAATTCAAAATTGGCCTAGCGATTATAGAGCCCACTGTGGGTGACACAAGTTCAAATCCATATTTTTTCATAATGTCCTGTTCAAAAATATTCTGTAAAACTACTAGACAAAATAAACAAAAAGAATGCAGCTGAAGCAAAAAAAAAAAACATTAGATGAGGCAAATAGTAGGCCTACACGTGACCCTGGACCACAAAACCAGTCATATGGGCCAATTTTTTGAAATTGAGATTTAACCATCATCTGAATAAATAAGCTTTCCATTGATGTATGGTTTGTTAGGATAGAGCAATATCTGGCCGAGATACAACCATTTGAAAATCTGGAATCTGAGGCTGAAAATTTCAATATATTGAAAAAGTTGTCCATCAGAGGCGCGCTGTAGCAGGCCATTGCTAAGAAGAAACAGGTTTGTTTTAATGCTCTCTATTGGCTTACCACTGTAATGACGTTGTGGAGAGTAGGTGCGGAAAAAGTGTAAATTCTAAGCTTTTCATAGATACCAGACTTGGTAATTCTCAAAGAGCAGGCAGCAGCGAGTGAAGTGTGTAGGCGTGTTTCAGACCATTTATGTTTGCGATTTTGCTGCCTCCACTTGCAAAAATAAAGTTTTGATATATATATACGGTAGGAAATTTACAAAATATATTAATGAAACATGATCTTTACTTAATATCCTAATGATTTTTTGCATAAAAGAAAAATTTCATAATTTCGATCAATACTATGTTTTTGGTTTTTGCCACAAATATATTGGTTTTGTGGTCCAGGGTCACATATGATTATTAAAGTTTTTTTCAGACGGTTAAAATAAAGTGTCTGTTTAGAAATTTGCACCCTCAGATTCAAGATTTTCATTTGTGTTTATTTTAATTTGAAATACTCATCTTTGTGAGAAATTTATCCCACATTTGACCACTAACAAAATAATACCTAATGTCGGACACCAGGTTTAATGTTTTAGAGAGGACCCAATTTGTCTGGTTTAGAAGCACCTACTCACACAAACACTTGGAGCAGGGCCAGACTGGGCACCTGTACCCTGTTGTTGGACAAGGTACTTCTAAATTGTGCATTCATGCATTTGGCAGGTGGTTTTATTCAAAGCAACTCACTGTGCATTCATTTATCAGTATGTGTTTTCTTTAAAAGTCAAACAAATGCTGGTTGCGCTGCTTACAGAATGTTCATCCAATTGAACAAACACAAACACAACAGCAAATAACATTCATGTAAATTAAAGGCCATTTCTACAACTTTTACTTTTATTGCCAGGTCATCAACATATGACATTTATGGCACAGCTGAAGTTTCAAGGTATTTATTAGGGAATTATGTCATCATGTGTTAATGCCTTCACAGTCCTTTGAGAGCGTCTTTGCCTGTACTGAAGTTAAGAAGAGACCTCTAAGACCTCTAGAACCGAGTATAGAGGCTATACACCAAGAAAGGAAACAGTATGGAAGAGGCATCAGTTCCAGCTGCTTATGAGAGTCTCTGCATGACTCCTCACTTAGCTAGTGCACCGGGGGGATTTTCTCTATGGCGGTTCATAAATTGCATAGAGCGAATGATATTAGAATGCCATGAGGAATGCAGCAGGGCCTCTACAGCAGTCCACAGGAATCTTCATGCACTTTTTAATACACAAACCCCCAAGAAAATCTATCATGAATTGGGAAGTTTAACCATTTGTTGGATTTCTCTAAATAACAACAAATAAATAAATAAATATCACATTTCTGATGGCATGCATTAAATGATACACACACAGACGTGTAATGCGTCGATTTGTTATTCATAAGACTTTTACAGATCATTCCACACGGCTTACCACCACTAATCTGCTCATTTTATCCCCCATGCAAACTTCAGTGCATGGAATACTTTTTAAGTGCCTTTACAAGACTAATCTTTCAGATGTCTGAAAATGTCCTCTCGGTCCCCTCTGCAGGAATTATTCATCTTGGCGCGTGCAATAGACTGATCTAATATGCCCTGACCCGCTAATGTAAGAGCGGCGAAAGTTCACGGCTTTGGCAATATGACATTTAATGTGTTTTCAGGAGAAATAACAAAGCTAATGTGCATTCATCTGTATAGTTTTCACATTTTTAACAGTTGTTTAGCAGAAAACAGATGCACATTTTCATTTTTATGCACTTGTCCACTATTGCCGTTATGTAAGAGTGTACACCTACACCAGCTACACCTAGTTTAAGCATCAGACAGCATGCCCACTGACCACCCACAGTCCATTCACTCTCCTTTGGATGCATAATGCACATAGAAATGGTAAATACACACTTTTATGTAAGACACATATTGTAGTAGAAAATAAACTAGAAATGCAGAGACAGAAGTGTACATTTCACTTTGTTTTCAGAGTCATGTCTTTGAAGTTGACATCTTTTCATATTTTTTGTAGTTTTATCTGCGTTTTCAGTACAACTATTTGCAAGGAAACCTGTTGGTGACTGAAAATCGGGGCCAAAATCATGCAGTGTGAACTCGGCATTAGGCACACTTTTCTGGTAACACTTTAGCACGTTCGAAGTCGTCATCTGATTGGTTGAATTTTACAGGATTTTTGTGAGGCGTGTGTGTCACGTTCTTTAACGGTCCACCTGGAAACAACACAAAGCCATCTGATCGAAGAAGCTGTTGTGTTGACATCGGTTGCAATAAGAATTCATCAAGATCAATTAAACAATTCTTAAAAATGTGTGAATCATTGTTGCTGGTAAGTTTTGACACATTCGTGAATGTACACTGGTCTGTTAATGTGGGGACGTTTCCACACCTCTTAACATGACATGGCACAAAACGAAAACGTGATTGGTTACTTCACCTGTCAGTCACATGGCCTTTTGGGTGGGACTTGGCCAAAGAAAGCGGCCAAAGTTACCAGACCATCAGTATGGCAGCAGGTTTGGTGCTCTGAAGCAGGGTGAAATCAACTTTTTCATTCATTTGGCTACTACATATTTAATCTAACGGCCATTTAGAACTTTTAGTAAAAAAATGTTATATAACAGAGTGTCATTTCGCTCTGGATGAAGGACCACCACCTGCATCTGGACCCTGCAAAAACAGAACTGCTTGTAATCCCGGCTGACCCGAAGAGTCATCACAACCTCTCCATTCAACTAGACTCATCAACCATAACACCTTCCAGAACGGCCAGAAACCTGGGAGTGGTAATCGATGATCAGCTAAACTTCACGGAACATTCCAGGCTTCTGATTGGCCAACACAGCTTTATGGTTAGGGTTAAATCGTCACTTTATAGCGTGTTTTTGCGTTTCGTGTGGACACATTTTTTTAAACGATGAAGGAAAAACTCTTGTTCTTCCACTCTGTTCACTATAACCCAAATACTTGTTTTTCAGGACATAACAAATTTGGGCCAGGGCACTGCCTGCGGCACATGTTTTGGTTTACTTAGTTAAAGCAGAATATCCAGGATATTAAAAGATAAGGACACTGCAGTATTCCAAAGAAAAACAAGGGAAGGTTATCTGTCTCAAAGGCAAAGCAAGGTCTGTTTTATCCAGCATCATGTTTGTGAATAGTAAGGTCACAGGGACCGGCATAGCTTCCAGTGCTTTCATTCAAAATTGAATTAGCTCAAATCTGAAGCTCCTTTAGCTTTGAGCTCGATTAATTCTACTCTATGATTTCTTTCTTTTGTCCATGTTCAACCAGAAGATTAATGTGTGTAAGCCTCTTGCTGAATACCAACTATTTACCTCTGAGCTCTAGCATTGTCATTTCTTTTGAAAGGAAGAGAAATGCTCGTAAGTGCTTTTCTAAAAACAGGCACATCGATCCGGTGTACCTCGAATCGTAAATCAGGACTATTCTCAGGTTCAAGATGAAGTTTCTTGTATACGTGCTGTGGTAAAACAGATCAATCGAAAAGCGCAAGCTCCCGTCAGCTAATCCCAAAAGCATAAATGCCCAGATTTCCGCTGAGATCAGTGGTGTCAGAGGCACTGCTCACGGCTTTTGAGGTGAAGGTGTATCGCTCACAACGTGGACAGGTAGGCTACAAGAAATAATATTTGGGGTAAGAATTGGATTTTACATTTGCAAGAATCCTTCTGAGAAGAATCTGTCCAATCTGTTCTTCCATCTACAAGCAGTTTGAGATGGTAAATTATATGTTTAGTCAAATGCCTTTCCAACAGATTCTGGTAACGCTGAGGGCAAGTGGAAGTCAATGAGTTAAAGCGATTAGGACAAATGTGCAGAAAGAGAAAATGAGACTATAGCTCATGACACTCTTACATGTGTTGATATTCTGTACCAGACGTTTGATGCAGATCCAGTCATTGTATCAGATAACAACAAATGCAGAGCAAACAATAAGACAAATCTCTTTAATCTCTAAGCACCTTAACAGGACTTTGTTATGATGTGCTGGTGAACATCTGTGGACATGCTGACATTGGCCTCAAAGGCTTTCATGGATTATTTAAAGGGGATTTTGGATTTTGAAAAGGCGACACATTTCTCATTTTACCAGCACTAAATGTAACTAAAGATATACTGTAATAAACAAAGTCGTATGGTGTCTTCTGTGAAGTATTCCCATATCAGTGACTTTCAGCAGGTAATGACATTTCTTTCGTGGGCCCACTGGTGTGTCCAGCAGTATTTCTGGTGCTTCTCTTAATGAGATTGCAGAGCAAAACACCACAGACAGCACCCTACCACCTAAAACAATGCCCCCTTGTACAACCTACACTGTAAAAACAACTAAAGGATTTACTTACTTTTGTGTGTAAATTTGAGGAAGTTTTGCACACAGTTTTTTAGAAGTAAATTTCACTTAATTTTCTTGTCTGAAGTTTTTGGACACAGTTTTTTTAAAAGTAAAATTTACTTAAAAATTTTGCGCAAATCTACAAGTAAATCTTACTAGTTGTTTTTACAGTGTAGGTTGTACATATTTTAAAGGGGTCATATGGGGCGAATACGTGTTTTTCTGTGTCTTTGGTGTGTTATAAGTTGCCCATGCATGTATTAGACACGTAAAATTACAAAAATGTAAGTGTCGGAACAAAAGATGCATTCTATCTAAAAGCGAATGCTCACCCAGACCTGCCTGAAACGCCTCGTGTAACCACACCCCCACAAATCTACGTCATTTCGTGGTATGATTTGACTAAGTCCGCCCAAATGTATACGCAAGTAAGGTGGATGTACCTGTCAGTGCAATTGCTTTGGAACCTGATGTTCCAAATATGGTAAGAGGCGTTACATTTCCCTCACACGCTTGCAGTATTCGACCAATCACTACGCACTGGTTAACTGGCCAATCATAGCACACCTCGCTTTTCAGAGCGATGAGCTTTGTTAAAAATCTGCGCGTTTCAGAGAGGTGGGGCAAAGAGGAGATACAAACATGCACGGTATGTGGAAAATACAGCGTTTTTGAACCTTAAATCATGTATGCAAATTAAATTACATCTAAAACAATCGATAATATTCGTTTTAGCCGTGTCATATGACCCCTTTAACAATTTGATTTACAGTACTGTATTTGAACATCATTGTGTAATTCGCCCATAGCTGTTATTACCAGGCTTGTATACCGTGCTAATTTCATGTCCTTTCACACCTGTCTTCTCCCATGATAAAATACAAACCCGATTCCAAAAAAGTTGGGACACTGTACAAATTGTGAATAAAAAAGGAATGCAATAATTTACGAATCTCATAAACTTATATTTTATTCACAATAGAATATAGATAACATATCAAATGTTGAAAGTGAGACATTTTGAAATGTCATGCCAAATATTGGCTCATTTTGGATTTCATGAGAGCTACACATTCCAAAAAAGTTGGGACAGGTAGCAATAAGAGGCCGGAAAAGTTAAATGTACATATAAGGAACAGCTGGAGGACCAATTTGCAACTTATTAGGTCAATTGGCAACATGATTGGGTATAAAAAGAGCCTCTCAGAGTGGCAGTGTCTCTCAGAAGTCAAGATGGGCAGAGGATCACCAATTCCCCCAATGCTGCGGCGAAAAATAGTGGAGCAATATCAGAAAGGAGTTTCTCAGAGAAAAATTGCAAAGAGTTTGAAGTTATCATCATCTACAGTGCATAATATCATCCAAAGATTCAGAGAATCTGGAACAATCTCTGTGCGTAAGGGTCAAGGCCGGAAAACCATACTGGATGCCCGTGATCTTCGGGCCCTTAGACGGCACTGCATCACATACAGGAATGCTACTGTAATGGAAATCACAACATGGGCTCAGGAATACTTCCAGAAAACATTGTCGGTGAACACAATCCACCGTGCCATTCGCCGTTGCCGGCTAAAACTCTATAGGTCAAAAAAGAAGCCATATCTAAACATGATCCAGAAGCGCAGGCGTTTTCTCTGGGCCAAGGCTCATTTAAAATGGACTGTGGCAAAGTGGAAAACTGTTCTGTGGTCAGACGAATCAAAATTTGAAGTTCTTTTTGGAAAACTGGGACGCCATGTCATCCGGACTAAAGAGGACAAGGACAACCCAAGTTGTTATCAGCGCTCAGTTCAGAAGCCTGCATCTCTGATGGTATGGGGTTGCATGAGTGCGTGTGGCATGGGCAGCTTACACATCTGGAAAGGCACCATCAATGCTGAAAGGTATATCCAAGTTCTAGAACAACATATGCTCCCATCCAGACGTCGTCTCTTTCAGGGAAGACCTTGCATTTTCCAACATGACAATGCCAGACCACATACTGCATCAATTACAACATCATGGCTGCGTAGAAGAAGGATCCGGGTACTGAAATGGCCAGCCTGCAGTCCAGATCTTTCACCCATAGAAAACATTTGGCGCATCATAAAGAGGAAGATGCGACAAAGAAGACCTAAGACAGTCGAGCAACTAGAAGCCTGTATTAGACAAGAATGGGACAACATTCCTATTCCTAAACTTGAGCAACTTGTCTCCTCAGTCCCCAGACGTTTGCAGACTGTTATAAAAAGAAGAGGGGATGCCACACAGTGGTAAACATGGCCTTGTCCCAACTTTTTTGAGATGTGTTGATGCCATGAAATTTAAAATCAACTTATTTTTCCCTTAAAATGATACATTCTCTCAGTTTAAACATTTGATATGTCATCTATGTTGTATTCTGAATAAAATATTGAAATTTGAAACTTCCACATCATTGCATTCTGTTTTTATTCACAATTTGTACAGTGTCCCAACTTTTTTGGAATCGGGTTTGTAATTTACACACAAATCAATATTTCATGTCCATTTATTTATTTAGTAAGAAGCATTGTAATGAGCGGGATAACGTACGGCCTGTCAGCCGGTCATTATCACACAATAAATTAAGGGAATAAATTGTTGACTGCTTAAATCCATGGCTTTGTTTATTTCAAACATCATAAACAATAGATGCAGTTTTGATGTGATTTCATGCAATGATCCTTACTAGGCCAGCTCCTAGTGTACTTACTGTATTACTGAAGAGAAGACTGAGACAGACCAACAGCAAATCACAAGTCAACCAAATCAGATGCTTTGTAATTCTATTGTGCCTTTACCAAAGTGAAACAAAATGCAAGATCAAAAAGCCAATGTTACCCTTGGATACAGTCAGTAATAATAAGTGAATGTTAAGCATGATGTCCGAGACAGAACTAAACTGGAACAATGAGATCAACCATGTCAAGTACCTTTTCTTCATTTTCTTCAAGCTTGTGATGATTGGTGGAGAGCATGTGTCATCTAATCACTGTGGGCTGATGAATTGGCCTTCAGGAACCTTCAGGAACACATTTGTTCCCAACAGAGATCTTGTCACAGCCGTGACTTCTCAATGGTGAATTTATTCAAAACATTGTTCCAATAAATCTAGCTTAATGGGCCATATAAAATTGAACGAGACTTGGCCGGCTCCTCTCATTACTGATAATACCAAGCGTAGCTTTTCACCAGCATATGTTGTTATGGATGCTAGTGTCTGGCATGGGATGCTGGTGGAATGCTGGTTTAAGGGTGAGGTGCATGATTTTTCTTTCTCCTACCCCCCAAAATGTGCAGAGACAACTTTATATACAGCGAGTCATCTGTAACTTGACTTCCTGCAGAGTGTAAAAACTTGTAACCTCCTAGATCAAAACCAAACCTGATTTAAACCAACCTAGACCAGCATGCACTGTAAAAAAATCATTTTACAGAAAAGTTTTCTGTTATTTTGTACAGATATTCCACGTGAAAAAAAAACTGAATTTTGCTGTTTTCATTTTGTTTTTCATGTATTTTTTTTAAATATAGTCAACAAAATGTATAGAAAAAGACCTCAAATTTACAAGAAAAACAGAGGAAATGTATTTTACAGAGAAAAGCCTTTAATTTACTGTTTATTTCTGGCGCCCCAGCTGCCAGAAAATTTCCATTTATTTAACAAGATTTCTTTCATGCAGTTTATTTTTGAAATACGATCGAAAACTATAAAATTACAGAAAAAGACAACAAATTTACAAGACAAATGCGGAAAACAATTTCATATATATCCTTATATCCTATAATTTTACAGGAACAAATATATTTTATGATATATTTCAGTTTTTCCAGTTTACAGCAAATTTCATTTTTTTACAGCTTTTTTTACGGTCTGGATATACAGTATGTTTCTGTTCAGACAAATCTACAGCATCTCTACCAAAAACCCTCATTCAGAAATATTCCCATTTGGCCTTTGAAGTAATGTCTCACTGAGAACATTTCAGCTTCTGTGCTGAAAATGTGCCTGGAAATTCTCTACCTGAAATGAAAGCCTGAATGCCGAAGACTTAGCTCACACACAAATACTTCACAGCAGACTGACAATGACACTTCTAGCTGAAGGTCAGGCTTAAATGCTTCAATTTAATGGCAGTAACACTTTCTTGGATTTCATCTTTTCATACGAATCACCAGTAAGTAATGTCATTTCTTTTTTTACAAACAGATGTTAAGACGTTGTGAGCACAGGTCAAGTGCCATTACAAAGACTTTTATAAAGAAACTTGATAAGGATTTTTAAATAACAGTTCAAGGTGCAATGTGGAAGATGAAGGAGTATCTATTGACAGAAATGCAATATAATATACAGCACATAACTATGTGTACAGAGGTGTATAAAGACCTTACATAATGAAGCATTATGTTTTCATTATCTTAGAATGAGCTATTTCTATCTACATCGCGGGTCCCCTTACATGGAATTCTACAGTAGCCCTAAATATACAAAATATGTTATCTCCTTCAGCAAAGAAGCGAAAATGTGAGGACATCTTAGTCCTGCACAGACACCGTAGTGCTTCGAAAAGGAGGGGTGAAGTGAGCTGTTGGTTGCAATTCACAACCTCACCCCTAGATGCCACTAAAATCACAGACAGGACCTTTAAACAGGAGCCGACTGCAGACAAACATATCCTCTATAGCCCATATGACCATGGGCTGTTGGCAGCAGACAATGGTACAAAAACCTTTGTCTTTTTGATTTTTAATCTGTGTGCTAATCGAAAACTCATGTAGCTCAACTGGTAAAGCCTCACGTTGGCAGCACAAAGATTATAACTCATAAAATGTATACCTTAAATTCTCTGTCAGATGCTTATGCAAAGCATCTGCCAAATGCATAGATGTAAAAGCAAATATTGCGAATTAAATACTGCAACAATGGTGGGTAGGGGACCGTGTTCAAAGTTCACACAGTTTGATTAGTAGTGACAGTCATACACCATTTCATGATGACACACACAATTTGATATATTATGACATTTTTACATCTTAAAGTCTTATAAACTAAAAAATGTGGGTTATTTTTTTTGTAAACATTTGTAAATTTTTTAGAGCAGGACAGGCTCTTATAGATTAAGTGTGTGTCTGTTTGTAGAGAGTACGTATGGATATGTTCAAATGATTAAACTTGAGCGCAAGCACTAGTTTTTTCTTCCCTTTCAAAAAAACCTCGTCGAATTGCTAAGACGTTCCTCAATACACGGAGGACGTCTTTAACGAGGATTTCATGTTCCTGGCTCTGCACTTTTCAGTTCGAGTCAACAGCTCTCCTCGCTGTTTCGCATCCAGCCTAATTAAAATATAATCTTCTCTGCAGTGGGCCGCCACGAGGAAAAGGCAAGGGATATGGAGATGATGGTTTCTATAAATAACACCTGAAATTAGCGTTATTGTGTGAGTTTGCTCTTTCACATGACAATAAAAAAGACCTGGCTGACATGAAGGCATGGGGGCTGTGGTGATAGAAATAACCTAATCTACTTGTGAGATTGCAATTGTGGGTTGAAACATTTACTGTCAGAGCTGCTGCCTAGTTTTCTCAAGAGCAACTTTGTAGCTTCTGGAATATTTATAGAGGATTGAGCAAGGAAATGTACTATACTGGAGGTGAGGTATTATGTAAAGTACAACAGGGTCAGAAACAAACAAGGACTATGTCAAAAATAAAAACCACCAGATACTGCTTTGATCCTGTGGTGGATGCATCTAACACGAGGGGACAGAAAAGAAGCACTATAAAAATATTATTAAATTGTGTATTGTTTTTTATATAGTGTGCTTTACCAACAGCTATGATTGTATTTGTTGATTTCTACAATTAACAGCCATAGTTTTTGACTTACAGCCTTTATTGGCTTACTGTAGTTAAAAGGATAGTTCACAGAAAAATACAAATTCTGTCATTTATTCACCCTCTTGTGGTTCAAAACCTGTATGTGATATTTTGAGAAACGTCTTAGTGGTTTTGTGTCCATGCAATTGAAGTCAATGGGGGGCAGTGTCGTTTGGTTACCAACATTCTTCAAAATATCTTCTTTTGTGTTCTTCAGATGAAAGTAAGTCTTACAGGTTTGGAATGACATGAAGGTGATTAAATAATAATTTTCATTTTTGGGGGAACTATCCCTTTAAAGCTATTTCCACAGCTATTGAAGCTCCTTCGTTTCAGTATTTGACCTTCTGGAGTCAAGTACATACTTCAGTCGCTCATTGCAGATTATAGTTGGGTGCTTACATATATGCTCAGCCTGTTTTGCATTCACAACAGAAACGGAATATATACAGTAATGTGTAATACGCATTCTTACTGTTTAATTAATTGTCATAGTGAGTCATTTTGGCTGCCAAGGACCAAGAAAAATGCAAATAAATGTCTTTTGTGCTGCAGGGAAATTAGTGGTGGAAAAGAAGAGACATATTGGTTATGTTGGGTAGGATGGGGGAAACATTAGGCTTGTATGAGTTTTTTTATTATAATATTATCAGCCCCTAACTCTTTCCAGCTGAGCTCACAATTATGTATCTGCTTTGTGTTATCATCATCTGACCTGCACTGTGTTGATCAGTGTTATGATGTTGTATCGGTCTGCATGATTACTTCGATATCAGTTTATTATGCGTTATTATGCTGCGTGATCGAATTCTGGAAATCCATGTTCTTCTCCAGTACAGTGAATGACTATCTTTTTATTGCAACTTTCAGTCTGAAATGGTTAAGAAGGCTATGAATATGTTTATCTATGCAGGCAAAATTTAAATTCATAAAATGTTTTGTAAACATGACACAGTCTTGGCCTTTCAAAATGGTTTAAATTAAAAACCTTCTCCCTGAGTATAGTATAATCTCCATCGAGATTAAAATGAAGTTGCACAATTTAATATATCAGAAGATCTGAGGTTGTTTTAGTCTTTTACTTAATTTTGTGTGAATATATTCTTTCATTTCTGAGATGATGGAATAGCTTTAAGAACCAGAACCACAGAGGGGTGCATAACATCAGAAAAATGTGATATAGTCTTGGTTTCCCAAACTTGAAGCTATAAAATTGCAGCCTGTATCCATCAAATACAATCCGATTTTCTCAGAAATCTGAAAAGCTCCGACTGCCCAAAATCTGCAGGCCGACGCAGACTTCCTGCAACAAATGCCAATTCAGCCAGACTGCAAATCCTTTATCCTCTGTAGGGTTGCAGTGGAAACCATCTTGGGTCACACACAGGATACACCCTTAATAGATGATCCACACGACTACACTTGTAGGACTTCTTGAGGAAAGAAGTAATACACAAAAGCATACAAAATCATATTCTTTGCATTTTTTGTTTTTGAAATGCTTTGGATGGAATTATGGGTGGAAGTGCATACATAAAACCTTTGTGTACTGTTTACCTTCAGTAAAAGAACATTCATTGGATTATATTGCATATTTCAGCCAACCACAAACAAAATGGTTTATCGAAATGTATTGTTGTATTGTACTTATTTAGGCTAGTTTTGCAAGACACTTGGAGAATAGACAATGTACAGTAATTTAACTATGCAATAACAGTATAATATAACCAGTGTTGGGTAAGTTACTCTCAAAAAGTAATTAATTACTAGTTACTAATTACATATTCAATAGTGTAATTAGATTACTGTACAAATTACTCTCTCCAAACAGTATTTAGTTACTTATTTGTCATGATTCTGCCTCATCTTGCCATGTCTTTCTTGATCTTGTGGCAGAATCATGGCAGGATCCCTTGTTATATGTGGAGAGAGAGATTTTGACCCTTTCGGCCTTCCATATCCTCTCTCGCTCCAGTGCGCGTCTTTTCCAGTCCTGTCCAGCCGGTGTCCAGTCCTCCTGTGTCAAGCACCACCACACCATCCGCCTCACCCCCTGCAGCCTCGCCTCCAGCCAGCCTCGGTGGCAAGCGGGGGAGACGACAGTCCTGGGGGTCCTCGTCAGAGGCCTCCAACCCCGAGCCTGCCGTGCCCTTCACCTCCTTCCTCCAGCCGACCACCAGACGGGTGGCTCGGCTGATGAAGAAGAGACAATGGAGGGGTGCATGGAATCCAGCCCAGCCGGCGTCCAGTCCGGTGCAGCCGGGATCCAGTCCTGTCCAGTCCGATGTCAAGTCCGGTGCAGCTGGCGCCCAGTCTGGCGCAGCCGGTGTCCAGTCCGGGATCCAGTCCGGTGATTCAGCCGGCCTCCCAGCCGGTGACTCAGCCGGCAGTCAGTCCGGTCCCTAGCTGTGTCCGGCCGGCAGCCAAGTCTGTCCCCCCCGGGACTCCACGCTCTCGAGCGTCCCCCCGGATGGTGAATGTCCCACCCAGCCCCACCCCTTTTGGACTTCCCCCCATGAACTTTTTGGTTCGCCCACCCCCCTCCCATGTTTGTTATTTTTATTATGCCACCCCAATCCTAGTGTCACGTTTGCCTGTCTGCCCCTGATTTTGCTCACTATGTTTTTTAGGTTCATGACATTGTCTCAGTCTGTCTTGTCCTGTTAGTCACCTTGAGGAGCGTCAGGATGTCGCTCCTTAAGGCGGGGGTTCTGTCTTGATTCTGCCTCATCTTGCCATGTCTTTCTTGATCTTGTGGCAGAATCACGGCAGGATCCCTTGTAATATGTGGAGAGAGAGATTTTGACCCTTTCGGCCTTCCATATCCTCTCTCTCCGGTGTCGCGTCTTTTAGCCCCGCCCTCTCGTTCCCTCGTTAGCTTCTCATTAGTGTTTGATCCTTGACACCTGCCCGTCACCCTCCCTGTGTTATCGTCCCTTTGTATTCCCCTATTTAAAGCCTCTGTTTTTCCTGTCCTGTGTCGGTTCATTGTTTCCTGTATGCTGTTAAACGTTCGTGAAATTATTGGTTTCCTGCCTTGTCTTGCCCTACCGTGCCCGTTTTGTGAGTTTGGTATTGTTTATGATTTGTAGTTCTCGTTTTTCCCCCTTGTGGGAAGTTTTTTTTATCTTTTGGAAACTCTCTTTTGTTATAGTGTTTGTTACCCCATCGTGGGCCTTTGTTTTGTTATATAAATAAACCATTTGTGTTAAACCCTTTTTGGCTGCCTGCATCTGGGTTCTTCCCCACACAATCATAACACTTATTACTTATTACTTTCTATAACTAATCAAGGTTGATATAGGATAAGTGATTCAAGGATAGGCATGAAAGGGCTCTTTTAATTCATTCAAATAAATACTATTAAACTACATAAAGTACTCTTATTAACTGACCAAAATATTACAAATGTGAGAATTATACATTAAAGCACAGATTTTGGATTTGGATTTTGGATTTGGATTCAATTTATTGTCATTGCACATGTACGAAGGTACAAGGCAACGAAATGTGACCTCTGCATTTAACCCATCCAGAGAGTAGTGAACACACGTACCCCCGGAGCAGTGGGCAGCTATCACTGCAGCGCCCGGGGAGCAAGTAGGGGTCAGGTGCCTTGCTCAAGGGCACCTCAGTTGTTACCCGCCGGCCCTGGGAATCGAACCAGCAACCTTCTGGTCATGAGTCCGACTCTCTAACCATTAGGCCACAACTGCCCCTTTTGAAGTTTGACTTTGAATTGTGATGTCAATTCCACTATTGCACACACATATATTACACAAAGTATTTAGTTTAATTACATCAAAAGTAACTGTAATTAAATTACAGAAAAAATAAGAGTAATCCCTTACTTTACTTTTCAAGGGAAAAGTAATTCGATTACAGTAACTAATTACTTAGTAACTAGTTACACCCAACACTGAATATAACTAAAACACTTGTATGATAATGAACTAACAACCACATGAGTAAATTGTTATTCCATGAAATGCATCACATATCATATCAACAACCATGCATTCATGAGAGTATTTCATGAAGCCTCGTTCAGCTCTTAAACACAAGCGTTATTTAGGAAAAGTTGTTTCTCAGCTGTAATCAAAAATACATAATGTCTTACCAAGATGAAATGGAAAACAACACTCTGTGCCCTGGCATAAGAACAAATGAAATGCATAGGGAATATATATTCACAGCTGCTCATGATGACAAAGTTTTGCACACTGAAAACTGCAGTTTTATGATCATTAAACTGAGCTTTTTCCATACATCACTCAGCCCTCTGTAATCCTCTGGATTTATGAATTCAGAAAAAAAGAAATGCCTAAAAATTCTGTTTTTATTTACATGGAAAACAAAACAAAATGTAAAGGAATGGCTTCAATAAATCCTAAAACAGGACAAAAAAACATATAATGAAAATAAATTAAATGTATCACCAAGACAGTTTTATAAAAGTAGTGCATAAGGCTTGCTATAAGTCTTCCAAAGTCATACAGCTTTGAGAAACACACAAGTACTTATTCATAGCTATGACTTATGTTGCCTTTTCTAATAACTACTTCATAACATCTAGCATGCATTCAGTGAATGTTTCAGTATAAAGTGCTCAAATTTTTATTTACAATACTGACATGAATAAATTAAAAAAATTGAAATTTATCATTTTATTGACACTACATTTTAACATAAAAAATAAGGTAAGCTGACTCCAACATTAATTTACATTTTTAACATGGCCTTACTCAGTCAATATTAAAGTGGGCAAAAAAAAGAAAAATCTTACATAAGTACAACTAAAACTGATCGGCAAAACTGTGGTTTTATAATGTTACCGATGATGATAACTTAGCCACACACTAACATGACTTAAAAACACACTAACATGATGAAAGCTTTTATCCTTTTATTTGGCATTAAAAATGACAAAGAACAGACATAGGCTGCACAAACCACCCAACAACATCCCTAAACAATTAAAGCCAAGCTTCGGTCTGATAGCCTACACTCACATTTTCTTCTAGTGATGTATTGGCTTTACTATGAGCTGACTAAATATACACAAAGTTTTAGGTCCTGATGTTATTCCAAGCCATGTACTCAGGGCAGAACAGTTTGAGAGGGTGATTACGGGGCATTTTTAACCTTGTCCCCAAGCACTTGTCTCCACTCCATTCAAAAGAGGTACTGCACCATTGTATCAGTGCCAAACAATTCTGCTACAATGACCCTTAACAACTTCCGCCACGTTGCTCCGGTAATTGCCAACTATTTCAAGAGGATGGGCTTCTTCCACCTAAAATACTGACTGCCTCCTTATTTTACATATTGCCCCACCTCTCCCCTCTGCCCTGACCCACTGAGACAACAGCAACTCCTTCAACACTGTTATCCCATTCAAGCTGAACCCCAAATTCCCTCATCTTTTCTTGGGCATTTCATTGTGCAATTGAAATTTTTTCTTTCCCTCTTTATCAGCTGCATAATCATACCTCATCTACTATCACAATGAACAGCGGCACACCACAGGGCTACATGCTGAGCCCTCTTCTCTTCTGTGCATGGATCTTACTTCATAACACCACAGTGGTAGGCCTGATCGATGATGATGTTTATGATAATACAGCCTAAAAGTGATTCAGAACCTGGAAGGGTACTGACAGTACTGATTGTTGTCATGTGTAGACTGCCTTGGTGAGATCCACTGAAGAATTTTCCAGGGGCCTGTTTCAATAAGGGGGTTCAACCAACCCTAGGTTAAACCTTGAACTCAGAGTTGGTTTACTTAGAAATGAGAAACTTTGAGTTTTTGGTTTCAGAACAGCTGATTTGAGTTAGTTCAATTTACTCTGGGTAGGCTTACCCTGGGTTAAACGCATGCACCACGCCTGTAAAAAGCCATCCTCAATGGAGCTCCGATATTTCGATTCACGATGGAAATGGCACCAAAAAAAAGCAACATGGCGGCAGAAAGCACTTGAGAGTGAGGCAAACTTTCCGCTCTACATACAGTGGATTTACTGATGTCCTGAAAATGACTTAAGTTTAAATTAATAAATTGATAAATGTACCAATAAACAAACAAATTAATCATTAAATGAATGAAACAACAGAAATAATAAAAAAATGTATGTTCTCACTCGCCATGAGTACTCTAGTTATGAGAATAATACATCATGGTGTATAGGACACACCTGTAGGGCGTCAGACTATCCTGCAAAATTAGACTGATCGCCGGATCAAACCCTGCTCTGAGCAGTTTTCAGTTATAATGGCTGCACATCAAAATGACTTGTTTATTACCTTTATCGCTTCATTTCTGCATGTATGTCTGTATTTATTAATTTCTTTATTCATGCACTTTATTATACACTTTATTAAGTCATTTCTCATCGTCCATATAAAATTACTCTCTGATGTAATACACGTATGGTGGCTGATGTTATTGATGTACGGATGGATGAGATATATTTTGTTATATCTAATTCACTGTAAAGAAAAACGGCACAGTTTTAATAAAAATACACAGGGAAGTGACAAAATTCCACTCGGGTCCTAATTTGCTCTCCTGAAATCAAAGTACATTTCAATGAATTAATGCAGCCTCTTCATGAATCCTCTATAAAAGCACATATGTCATATAAGTCACTGAGATGGTCTATGTGTGATCAAAATGTGTGACATGAATGACTGTATTAATGAATGAATTAATGAGTTACACCACTTGCGTTTTAAAAGGGGGGGGGGGGGGATCGAAAGAAACTCTGGGTTTACCAAAGAAAACCTGCTCCCGACCAGGTTAGGTTCACAGAGTAATTTACTATGGTTACTGACTCTGAGTATAAGTCACCTCTCCTTTAGAAACGGGCTTGAATTACCCTGCTTTCTCTGGTTTGATATACCTCACTGTCGTGATTCTGCCTCGTCGTGTCATGTCTTTCTTGATCTTGTGGTAGAATCACGGCAGGATCCCTTGTTATGTGTGGAGAGAGTCATTTTGACCCTGTCGGCCTTCGATACTCTCTCCGGTCCTTCTCTGTGTTCCCGCCCTTTTGTATCTCTCGTTATTGGTTGTTTATTAGTTCATGCCCCACACCTGTTCCCCTTTGATTTGTCCCTCTATTTAATGCCCCTGTGTTCTCTGTCTGGTGTCGGATCATTGTACTGTTATGTTGCACTGTGTCATGTGGGTGAGTTCTTGTCTTGTTAGTTAGTGTCACGGCCAGCTCGTTTGTTAAACCGAAACACAAAGATGGGGTCACACACGGTTGTTCAAACTTAACATATGGTTTTAATTTTTAACACAATTACATATATAAAACAAAATCTAGGGGTAACCCAAAACAACAAAGGAAACAAACAAAAGAGAAAATATATATTAGGTGAATATCAAGCCAAACGGTAAAGAAACATTATCTTTTCTACAGGAGCAACTCCTGCCATCTGTTGCTTCCGAGAGAGAGAAGGAAGCTCGTGAGCGAGCCAGCTAGCCAGAAAAGAGAGAACAAGAGGAACACTCCCAGTCCTTATATATTCTCCTCCCACAGTCTGCCCCCATCAGGCAAGGAGGACACCCAGGGTTGTAACACCTCCCAATCCAAATAGAGGTTCCCTAATGAACCGTAAAAAAACAACAACAACAAACACAATAAAACAAATTCATTAAGGCTGTGAATACTCATCTCTTCAATCCCACTCCATTTCAACCCCAGATCTCCTGGGCCCTAGGACATCGGAGAGACAGGAAGAGGGAAAGAAAAAAAACAATCTTAACAGCTCATACGTGCATCTACCAGACACGTGAAAGAGCATCGGCAATTAGATTATCTTGGCCACGTATGTGTTTAATCTGTAGATGGAAAGGTTGCAAAGTGAGACTCCATCTCATAATACGTTGATTTTTACCACGCATTCTGTCCAAAAATATCAAAGGGTTGTGATCGGTATATACAACAATGGGTCCACAAGGTGAGCTCAAATATATCTCAAAATGTTGAACAGCCAACACAAGGGCTAAAGCCTCCTTCTCAATGGTAGAATAAACCTGTTGATGTCGATTGAACTTTTTTGAGAAGTAGCAAACTGGATGTTCAATTCCCTCGGTATCTTTTTGCAACAAGACAGCACCAGCACCACAAGCACTGGCATCCACCGCTAGAAGAAAAGGCTTCTGGAAATTTGGAGCAACCATTACAGGATAATTAGCCAAGAGAGCTTTAGCATTATCAAATGCAGACTGACATTGTTTTGACCAAACAAATAGTTTCTTTGGACTCAACAAATCAGTCAGAGGAGCAACCACACTCTCAAAATTTCGACAAAACCCTCGATAATAACCCACCATTCCCAAATATTGATGGAGTTCACGACGGGTAGCAGGTATAGGGAATCTACTAATAGCCTCTACTTTAGCATCAATTGGCCTTACACAACCTTGACCCACTACCTTACCCAGGTAATTTACTGTAGCTTTCCCAAAATCACATTTAGCAAGATTAATAGTTAGGTTGGCATTTGTCAGACGTATAAACAATTCTCGAATTTGGTCGAGATGTTCAGACCAAGAAGAGCTAAACAGCACGACATCATCCAAGTAAGCCTCACATCCCGACAATCCCTACAGTACTTGGTTTATTAATTGCTGAAATGTAGCAGGAGCGTTGCGAACGCCAAAAGGCATGACAGTGTACTGCAGGAAACTATCGGGTGTAACGAAGGCAGACATTTCCTTAGCACGAGATGTCAAAGGCACTTGCCAATATCCTTTTAGGAGATCAAACTTGCTAACAAACTCTGCAGAACCAACACGGTCAACGCAATCGTCAATTCTAGGTAAGGGATAACAATCAGGTTTTGTTAGAGAATTCAACTTTCTGTAATCTGTACAGAATCGATATGAGTTATCAGGTTTACTCACCAGAATACATGGAGAACTCCAGGAACTATAACTGGGTTCCGCTAAATTATGGGCAAGTAGGTAGTCCACCTCTTTCTGAAGTAGTTCCCTTTTTACAGGGTTTACCCGATAGGCATGTTGTTTCACTGGTTGAGCTGTTCCCACATCAATGTCATGCTCAACAAGATGGGTTCGAGTAAGGACATCAGAAAAAAGTGAAGGAAACGAACCTACCAGTTTTACTATATCTACCTTCTCCGCCTCAGATAAATGAGATAAATGATGAGCTAAATTTGCAAAAATTTCAGAATTATTAAGTCGCCCTTCCACTACTCCTCGTGAAGGTCCGCTAATTTCTTCCATACCCACTGGAGCCAAATTCTCCACCAGTTCTCCCGAAACTCCTAAAGAGCCCTGATCAATAAATGAGGTGGTCGATATAACATCAACAAACAAAGAGGTTACAGGAGTCAAATAGAGTTTTAATAAATTAATATGACAAACCTGTAATTTCTTACAGCGATCAGGTGTATTTAACATATAGTTGTTCTTGGGGAGACATTTTGCAACCGTATAGGGCCCCGTAAACCTAGCCTGGAATGGACTAGTCAAAACGGGTAACATAGCCAACACTTTATCGCCTACCTGAAATTCTCTGAACTTAACCTTACGGTCGAACAATTTCCGCATCTTCTCTTGAGACTTTCCTAATTTTCGTTGAGCAATAGCTCTAGCTTCATAGAGTCGATAGCGAAAACTATTCACATAATCCAAAACATTAGTTGGTGGTTCAGAGATGTCCCATGTGTCTGTCAAAGTAGCTATAGGGCCCCTAACAGTGTGTCCAAATACCAATTTATTAGGACTAAACCCAAGGCTCTCTTGTACGACTTCACGAATAGCTAATAACATCCAAGGAAGTCCTTCTTCCCAGTCAGAATCGAGTTCAACACAATAGGATCTCAGAAGTGACTTCAAGGTTTGGTGGAACCTTTCCAGCGCCCCCTGGCTCTGTGGATGATAAGCACTTGAAATGTTACGAGTTATTTTGAGTTGTTGCATCACTTTTGAGAAACATCGAGACATGAAATTCGAACCTCGATCCGATTGAATATTCTTCGGAATTCCGAATATAGACATAAAATTTGTCAAAGCTTTTAAAATTGACTTTGCAGTGATTGACCTTAAAGGATAAGCTGCAGGATAGCTGGTAGACTGACACATTATTGTCAATAGATAAGCATGTCCCGCCTTAGATCGTGGTAATGGGCCAACACAGTCAACAATTAAATACTCAAAAGGAGTTTTAACCGCAGCTATAGGCTGTAAAGGAGCCAATGGAATTTTTTGATTCGGCTTTCCCGTCATTTGACATACATGACAGGAACGTATATAGCTAGTTACATCTCGTTTGACTTTTGGCCAATAGAATTTACTCAAAATTCTATTATAAGTCTTCTGCACTCCCATGTGACCAGCAACACCCTCATGTGATAACTGTAACACATCTTGCCGAAAAATAAGTGGTACAACAATTTGGATCTGGCAATCTATTTCTATGTCAGTACATTTTGATGGTTTCCTACAAAGCAGTCCATCTCTAAGAAAATAGAGAGGAAATGAATCATTTTCTCTTCTCTCCTCATCTACCCGGGAAAACAAACCTTGTAAAGTTTCATCTGACTGTTGTTCCTTAATAAGGTCATCTCGAGTAATACTATAAAGTGGAGACAAAGAACAAACATTATCATGACCATCACAATGAATAGAGCTTTCTGAAATGGATCCAGATTTTTCCCCGTTTTCATCAATGACAGGTTGTAGACCCGTCTCAGAACTATCAGCCACATTTTTAATAACCTCAATATCACCTTCCGGTAGGAAGGAATTCACAGAAGAGAAAAAAGTATCACTAAGAATATTTTCCTTTTCATCCAAGATCATCTTCTTAGCCTTGGCTCGAGTAATCACACAAGCAGGAAATAAATCTGGGCAGTCAGCAATCTCATCCATTTCCTTTACAATTGGAGTCACTATTGGTGGTACCCCGCTATCGGGCTTTTCCCACACATTCCCTCCTGCTAGATCGTTGCCAAGGACAAAAGTAACACCAGGAACAGGTAGCACTGCACGAATACCAACTACAACATTACCTGACACAAGTTTCGAAGTAAGACTTATCCGGTGCAAAGGGACTTCCACAAATCCCATTTCAAAGCCTCTCACCAATACACTATTCCCTGTAGCAGTTTTATCCGACAGAGGCAGGAGTCCTCCCAGCAAAAAGGATTGCGCAGCCCCAGTATCACGAAGGATACAAACAGGGACGCTCTTTTCAGAGCCAGGTAAAGACACATTCCCCTCTGTAAGAAATGGTGCATAATCATTATGACTCCTATCATTCCCTACCTCAGCTTCAGAGATATCACTTCGCTGAATTTGTTTTTGTCCAATTTGGTCAGGACTATAACTTTTACATGAGGTAGAAATTAAGCCAACAGTTTTAGCATATTTCTAAATATTAGATTACAGTTAGTCTAGTTTGAAGTGTTCCTTACCAGTTTGAAGTGTTCGTGTACCACGGCAGGATCCCTTGTTATGTGTGGAGAGAGTCATTTTGACCCTGTCGGCCTTCGATACTCTCTCCGGTCCTTGTCTGTGTTCCCGCCCTTTTGTATCTCTCGTTATTGGTTGTTTATTAGTTCATGCCCCACACCCGTTCCCCTTTGATTTGTCCCTCTATTTAATGCCCCTGTGTTCTCTGTCTGGTGTCGGATCATTGTACTGTTATGTTGCACTGTGTCATGTGGGTGAGTTCTTGTCTTGTTAGTTAGTCTAGTTTGAAGTGTTCCTTTGTGATGTGTTATTAGTTTAGTCTTGTCAGTTTAGTTAATCTTGTTCTTGTTTCTCTGTTTTGTTATGTTTACCCCCACGTGGGTCTTTGTTTTGAGTTTGGTTAATTATTTATTAAAAGTCTTGTTAACCCCTTACCCGCTGTCTGCGTTTGGGTCCTCTCTCCTTGTCACTGTGTCTCACCTCACCCGAGATTCATGACAGAATGATCCGACCATTTTGGACCCAGCAGACAGAGGGATCTCAGCGGGAGGGGTCGATGCCGCCGGACTCCCTTCCAGGGTTGAATCCGCAGGACTCCCTTCGAGGGTAGAGGCCGCCGGGCTCCAGGCCAGAGTCGGGACCGCCGGACTCCCTTCCGGGGTCGAGACTGCCGGAACCCCGTCCAGGATCGAGACCGCTGGGCTTCCTTCCAGGGTTGAGTTCGTCGGATTCCCCTCCAGGGTTGAGGCCGCCGGTGTCCTGTTCCCGCTGCAGATCCCTGCCGGCCTCCCAGCTGGTGCCCAGGCCTGTCGAGTCGACTCTGTTTGTGTGTTGTTTTGTCCTTGTTTGCTGCCCAGCTGTCAGAGATGGCTGCCCAGCCGTCGGAGATGCTGCCCAGCTGCCAGAGAGCGCTGCCCAGCCGCCGACATCCTGTCCTGTTGTGTCGACATCCAGGCCTGCCCAGTCGGTGATAGCCGGTCTCCCAGCCGGCCATCCAGCCGGCGCCACGTGTTGTCCAGCCGGCCATCCAGCTGGCGCCCTGTCCAGTCGAGCCGGCGCCATGTCCTGTCCAGCCGGCCTCCCAGCCGGCGCCATGTACCGTCCAGCCGGCCTTCCAGCCGGCGCCATGTACCGTCCAGCCGGCACCATGTACCGTCCAGCCGGCCATCCAGCCGGCGCCATGTACCGTCCAGCCGGCCATCCAGCCGGCGCCATGTACCGTCTAGCCGGTCATCCAGCAGGCGCTATGTACTGTCCAGCCAGCCATCTAGCCGGCACCATGTACTGTCCAGCCGGCATTCCAGCCGGCGCCATGTCAGTTTTTGTTTTTTTATGCATCATGTTTTTGTCATGTCTTGTATTATGGTTTTTGTCATTGTCTTGTCTTGCTTGTGCCTTTTGGAGCGTCAGGATATCGCTCCTTAAGGCGGGGGTTCTGTCGTGATTCTGCCTCGTCGTGTCATGTCTTTCTTGATCTTGTGGTAGAATCACGGCAGGATCCCTTGTTATGTGTGGAGAGAGTCATTTTGACCCTGTCGGCCTTCGATACTCTCTCCGGTCCTTGTCTGTGTTCCCGCCCTTTTGTATCTCTCGTTATTGGTTGTTTATTAGTTCATGCCCCACACCTGTTCCCCTTTGATTTGTCCCTCTATTTAATGCCCCTGTGTTCTCTGTCTGGTGTCGGATCATTGTACTGTTATGTTGCACTGTGTCATGTGGGTGAGTTCTTGTCTTGTTAGTTAGTCTAGTTTGAAGTGTTCCTTTGTGATGTGTTATTAGTTTAGTCTTGTCAGTTTAGTTAATCTTGTTCTTGTTTCTCTGTTTTGTTATGTTTACCCCCACGTGGGTCTTTGTTTTGAGTTTGGTTAATTATTTATTAAAAGTCTTGTTAACCCCTTACCCGCTGTCTGCGTTTGGGTCCTCTCTCCTTGTCACTGTGTCTCACCTCACCCGAGATTCATGACACCTCACATTCTGAAACGGAAAACCCAGAGTTTCCCTCATTTCAGGGTTAATATACTCAGAGTTTTCACAAAACCTCCTTTCTGAAACGGGCCCCAGGACCTTCAACATATCCACTCATTAAGATACACATTACCAACATGTTATTTGTATCATTTTTCTGATACAAATTAAGTAAACTGAACGATTAATTTTTGAGTTTAAGCTACTAGCTTAATAGCTACTAGTTTAGTAGCTTAAATCAATAGTTACATAAAAAATCATATAAATTCTAAAAACTTATTCAGATAAAGCGCTGCTTAATATTCAGCTATTGAACTGTGAACGTAGGCTAACTGATAGTTTATTAGTTCAGTACTTGTGTCAGGGTTGTGAGGGAACAAGGACAGAGGACCCAAACGCAGACAGCGGGTAGGGGGTTAACACAAGGCTTTAATAAATAATAACAAAAAGACAAAACAAAAACCCACGATGGGGTAAAACAAGAGCAAGGGTATTACAGAACACGACAACAGGGACAGGGACTAACTACACCTGACAAGACTAAAGATAACATTTACATTGGAGTACGAATGCCTAGACTAGACTAGACTAGACTAACAGAAACAGGAACTCACCCACATGAAACGAATGACAATGAACCAGCACAGGACAGAAGACACAAGGGCATTAAATAGCGAACTAAATCAAGAGGGGACAGGTGCGGGGCATGAAATCATTAACAATCAATAACGAGGAAACGAGAGGGCGGGGACAAAGACGAGACCGGAGAGTATGGAAGGCCATCAGTGCCAAAATGCCTCTCTCCACATGAAACATGGGGTTCTGCCATGATCCCGCCACTAGACCAACAGAAACATGACAAGATGCGGCAGAATCATGACAACTTGTAGCTTAGAAGTATACGCTCAGTTAACTACTATTGACAAATATTTAATAGAATTAATTCACAATAGAATTATTGAGTACAAGTAGCCTTCTAGCCAAATATACTTTCTGTCAGAATTTCTGTAAGTTAAGTGTAATTTTAAGATTTCTTCAAAAGCACATAAAAAGTAGATTAGACGTTCTCATTTTTAATTTACCAGATGTCATGGTCCTGTCCAACCTTGTCTGGCTTTTCTTGACCTAGTGGCAGAATCATGACAGAGCCTCATGTTTTGAGACAAATTATTGTTGTCTTGACATAATATGAGTTCTCTCCGGTCTCGTCTATGGCCCCGCCCCTCTCGTTCCCTCGTTTAGCTTCCCGCCTGTGTTTCATTACCCACACCTGCCCATTGTTATCTCTCTTGTTAATTACCCTTTAAGATGCCCTAGTGTCTATTGTCCTGTGCTCGTTCGTACTATGTTGTTCGTCGTGCTATACCTTGTGAGTCTTGCTATTACCCGTTTACCGTGTTCCTGCCCTTGTGATATTGTTCCTGATCCCGCCTTGTCTGATTACCCTGCCCTGTTTCATTCGTGTTCTAGTTTTTTCGACGTTGTGTCATGTTTGCTCTTTCGGTTCCTGTCTTTTCATAGTCTTGTTATTTTATACCCTTCTTTTATCCCCCTCGTGGTAAGTGTTTATTTTTCAGTTTTGTATTTTAGTCATGTCAGTGTTTTTCCCCATTGTGGGTGTTTTGTTTTGTCCCTGTAAATAAAGTCTTGTCTCTCGTTACCACCGCTGCCCTGCACTTGGGTTTCTCTGCGCACTGTCACACCCCGGTCATGACAATTCATGACACCAGAAGTATGCTAACAGACAGAATAAACTTCTTTATGTAAGGGATCTAAACTGAACAAACTTGACTTATATAAACAGACATTCTCATAAGGTTGCAAACAAAATACTTTTCAGTAGACACAGCAGGGATGCTTTCTAAAAATGGATTCACTCCTGAGCCTGAAGACATTACATTATACTCCATCTTACTTTAGTGGAGTCAAAATAACTTACTGGAGGCAGTAAAGCAAGACGACATCTTCCCACTTGCAGCGCACACACTCACCCACCATGCTGACCTTATATCCACACCATATGACTTCATGAAACAAAGTCTTATTTATTTTGTGCGTCTCCGTATGGTGTCTGTCACAGGCTTAGAAAATTTCTCGAGGTAAAAAAGATTAAAGCAGAGCTATGCAGTAAAACAGACGTTGCTCGCAGCTAAACACTAATGAGTCTTTTTCAAACTTTACCTAAGATCACTGCTCAGTGCGGTGGTGTTAAAAATATCTATGGCACCGGCTGGCGCAGATGGACCTCTGGTAAGTTCAAAATGATGAAACTGATGACCTGACCTGAAAAAAGCTTGCAGTATTTCTAAATATTGCTATAAGTAGAGAACATGTATACTGAGTCTGTCAATAATGCGAAACTGATTAGAAGCATTAACAAAACACTGTGTTATTCCTTTAGTGCTATAAAGAGAGGTTAATGACCACTAAACTCTTCCGTGAATCTGAGTGGGAAGTCAGGAGAAGCAGATGGCATCTTGGAAGTGCTTACTGGTATCATACAATCTTTCAAGAAGTTGGTCAAATACTAAAACTGGTTAACCAATGTACAGTACAGATGCTTTTTTGAGCTGTATAATTCTATAAATAGATAGAATAGGGACTCATATTTGGCTTGGTACTTTTTTTTTATTTCAGGAAATTTGTCAGGTAATGTAGCTAAACTTGCTCAAGTTGGAGATGGTAATCTTTGCATTAAGCAATTGCTGTGAGTCTTGATTATGATTAGATACGTGGCCATGCACAGGGATGATATTAAAATGATACATGGAAAATGTAGCTTGAGATCAAATGCTACATGACACTTAAATGTGGCCGAGTGATTACCTGCTGTAAGCCTGTCGTCAGATTCTCACCAATCTTTATGATGTATCATGCATGATGTAGTTTATGTAAATTTCCCCTCCGTGATGTTCATTCCCAGCAGTACAAAACTAATTCAATGTCAAGATGGAAATGAAAACATTTTAGCAGTATGATAATCCAGAGTTATGAATGCCTGCTAGCGACTAGCGCTAGCAACAAAAGCTAATGACAACGAGAATGTATAGATCAGCTCAATGCATGCATTTCATCTTACATATGAAAAGAATCACTTCATACGGTAAGTCCCAGTATACTTTTGAATCTAAGATATGTGTTTAGGTGGTCTAATATTAGCATTCACAAGCTGTTTGTGAATAACCAAATGTCAGCAGAAACCGTGCCCACAAAAACAGCATCCTGGCCAAATGACCAAAGCACACCTGCTTCCCGACTCTGAGTAGTTTAATGTTCTCAGAACATAGAAAATAAAAACAAACATGTTTGCCAATTAATTAACATGTGCACGCTGTTAAAAGATGTTAAAAGCTTTGTTGTTCAAGGATGTTAGCAACAGGGGGAACTTATCTTGAAAAGTTATGATGCTGTTGAGAAAGACCTTTTACATTCTCTTGCTGTGACTTCCCTGTTGAAAAAACAGCATATGCTGGGTTAGGTATGTTTTGATGCTGGTTTGACCATCTTAAACCAGCTAAGGACCAGCACATGACCAGCTTAAACCAGCACAAACCAGCAAACCAACATATGCTGTTTGTTCAACAGGGTTATTGTATCATTTTTTTTATATTCCCCAATTAGCCTAAAAATATGTACTGTTTTACATTTGAGAGCACCCGTTAGTGTTTGCATGTATCCAACACTTACAATCCACAGCAAAAACATAACTATTTTATGAGGTAGCTAATTTTGGCTAATTCGTATGAATTCGTACAATCTCATTCAGTTCGTTTTGCTTTTGCGCCAATGACATTAGGTTTAGGGGCGGGGTTAGGGGTGTGGCTTTTGTTTTTTTTAGTTATCGTATGTTTGTGTACGATTCACAACGTATGAATTCATACGAGTTAGCTACCTAGTAAATAGTTATGAATTACTCCACTTCAAACCTTTAACGGTAATACCAGACCATCCAGGTACTTGGGGTACTCTTTCAACATACTATGATTTGGAATGCACATTTTCTAATTTCAAATACAGAGAGTATGCACATTGGGACACAGTGAATGTTTGATAAAATGGTACGGAAAGCAGAATGGTTTCATCTTTTGCAGAGCCAAAAGGTACAAGAGACAGATGGGAGGCCACCACAAACTTAAGTTCAATTATAATCAGAGCTTAATAATGTTGATTGTATTTAATTTAGGAAATCTGAACTTGTATCTACAGTTTAAGTGCTGTATTCAAGGAATGCAACTAAACAAATCTTCTCTGTATACACTTAAAGAAATAGTTCACACAAAAATAAAAATTCTGTCATAATTTACTCACATTCAAGTTGTTTTAAACTTGTATAAATTTATTTGTTATGTATAACACAAAAGATTATATTTTTTAAAGAATTATGGGAAACTAAACAATTCTGGGGCACCATTGACTGCCATAGTAGATTTTCCTACAATGGTGCCCCAGAACTATTTGGTTACAAACATTCTTCCAAGTATACAGTATATATTTTGTTTGTGTTCAGCAAAACAACAACATTTATACATGCTTAAACAACTTGAGGTTGAGTAAATGATGACAGAGTTTTCATTATTGGATAAACTATCTAACTAACAATTTTTTTTTCTTCTGTACACCTGCTCTGAAACAATGCAACATTGAAAAAAGCACTATATAAATAAACTTGAAACTTGAGCAAAACTTAAATCGCTGAATGAAATGTATTCATATGTTAATGTAATATAAAAGTAACAATTGAAAGTAATATTGTAACGCTGAAGCAGAGACTAAGCGAAAATAGAGAATCCACATGCAAGCACAATTCATTAACATGAACATGAACAAACACAGATAATCCAAGGCAAAATGGGAGACTCAGGACAGGAGCATGCTACAGCAAAACAAACGACTGACAAATCTCAGGGGAAACAAAAGGGCAATTTATACACAGGCTAACAAGGTAAGGAGAGGAGCTAAAAGGCACACCTGGGGAGACTAATCAACATGAAAAACTATAAGGAACTACTAAACAGGCCACAAGACAGCACTGTAAAAAAATCCTGTAAAAAATGGATGAAGTACTGGCAGAAAATTACCAGTACATTTTCCTTTATTTTACACACATTTCCGTTAATGCTAAAATGTATTTTACATTTTGCACTGCATTAAATTGCAAGTAAAACAACTGTAAAAAATGGAAAATTCCTTCATATTAATACAGTATATTGTGCCCTATTTTTTACAGATTTTTTTAGAGTGAGGAAATAACCAAAGTTCACACAAGACAAGGGAAACATAAGATAGAATCATGAGAAATATTCTTATATCAATAATTATAAAAACTCTTGTATTATACAAGTATAATGAAAGTCTAAGTAATTTTAAAGTGCACAAACAGTGTGTCATTACATCAATAATGGGTATTTCTTTATCTTTGACCATTATTTAAAAAAAAATCTAATCATTATAAAAAGGCACCTTAGTAATGCACCTTAGTAAAGACTTTGAAACATATTTTAACTAATTTTCCTATCCCTGTAAATCCCTGAGCTATGTTTATTTCTAACCCTGAAGAAACTCTTAACAATCTGAAACTACTTTTTATATTTAATGAGTCTCAGACATGGTGTAGAATTATGCTCAACTGTTAGGAAGGTTAATCTCAAATAGATCAAAGCATGTTTCATAATATTCACAGCTGAAGTACCAAACACTCCACAGTGCTGTAAAGTCTAAAGACTCTTGTCTGCCAGAGGCCGGAGGAGTCCGCCTGGCCCCCACCACACTTTTTATTATCTCTCCTCTTAGCTCTGAGCAAATGTCAACACACAAGTGTGTACTCATGGCTTCTGGAGCAATTGAATGTGAAAAAATGGACTCTGAAGACTTGTCTCGCTTGTCTAACAAGATAAACTTGGTCCCTTAAAGAAACAATTAATCCAAAACCAAATAGCCTATGTTGTCATCATTTACTCATCCTCACGCCATTTGAAATTACAAAATTTATTTTATATACTGAGAATGAGCTGTGTTCAGACAACAGAATGGTCCAACCTGTATTGCTAAGTGTATTTATTTACATTGTCAAGCTCTAAAAGAACATAACGTACAATTAAATATTTTTATTTATTTATGGACTAACCCAAATCTTCTAAAACTTTGTGATAGTTACATTTGAGATTATTTTCTGTGGGAAAATGTTTGCTGTCTAGAAGGAATATTCATCACCATTATTTGAATGTACAGTATGGAGAGGAGCTTTCACACTGTTCAAGCAATTTTAGGTACTGAGATCTCCCAACCAAACATCAAATATCACATTTGCCTGGATTATATTTAAATTATGTTATTTTATTAAAGTTTTAAAGAACTCATCTAAAAAGTTGCCATTGGGAATTATTCCAATGCAAGTATAAGCAAGCCCAGGATCACTTCTGAGCCAAAACCAGCTCAGACAGCCACAAAAAAGGCTTTTCACCAAGTTTTCAAAGAAGATAAAATTGCAGTTAAAGTAAACTGAATACTTTTTGCTATAGACCTATGCTTATCCCCATAAAACATTTTGGGTATCAAGATTAAGTTACAGACAACTTTCATATCCCTGATCATATCACCGTCAAATGATCCAACTTCAAAGCAGTTTAATCCCTGGAACTGTAATCGCGTTGTGAAGTTTTTGTGCAATTATACGGGTTTAAAAGAAAAACAGCAAGTAAATTAATAAAAGATGGAAGAAACCCAAGTCTGCTGTGAGCTGCTGTGGTTATAAGAAATAAAATAATGAGCTTACTCTGAGGGTTGGGGAGGTGACTAACAGAACAGCTTGTTAACTTTCTTGTTTGTTGCTGAGGCTACCGTTGAATGAAACAAAATTGTGGATTCTGGTGCCAGATGAAGGGGTCACTGTTTTGTGCTGATAGTTTTCACCTTGTATTTCCTTTTGTTGCCTCTATAAACTTCTTGCGTGCCCAAGAACAGACACAATTACTACTACAGCAAACATGCACACGCACATACACATGCACACACACTGGTCTTGGTATATTTGTGTGGACTTGTCATAGACATTGTTTTTATACTGACCTAATGATATTTTCTTCCCCTACCCCCAACCACACTCCTAAACCTAACCCTCATTGAAATCTTTTTGCATTTTACATTTTTAAATTATTATATTTACACTTAACAACAATCATTTAGTCGCTTGTATCCAAAGCAACTTAATGAGGAACAGTGGAATCAATCATGAGAGCATCACAACTCATTTTGCTAAAACACAGTAAACTTAGATTTCAGATAGATACATTTTTAGCCATTATTTAATATGTACAAGGACAAAAACTGCACACACACGCTAAAAACAGCTAATAACGTATTTTTTGTGTGGCACTAATTTTTTTGTTGCCGTCCAAATTTGACTAATATTAATAATATTGGTGTTTTTGCCTTTATTTAGTACAGTGGGAGTGAGGAAAGTAAGTAAAGTGGGAGAGATAAAGGGGCGGGATCGGGAAAGGACCACGAGTCGAAATTGGCACTTGGGTCGCCCGAAGCACAACCGACTCTGACTTATATTACTGATATTATTTATTAATAATATTATTATCTTCAAATCAATAAAACTGTATTATTGTTAATCCTAGAATCTAAGAAACATTTTATTTATTGTAGCACTTCACTGCCATCATAAAAGCTTCCAGTGCATAAAAAATAAATAAATGAAATCAAACACCCTATTTCGAGATTTACGTTAGTAATAACTCCTCCACTGCTCATATTTCTCTTAATAGAGGGAGGAGGCTGAGGATATTGGGTTTTATTAAATTGATAAATTATTAAAATTGCATAGATATATTATGCTATGAGTTAAAAAATGACAGACACGAAGTTCAAATATTTCATTTAAGCCCTTAAACTTTGAATTTAAAATGCATCTGTGTTTCTAGCAAAACACTGAACAAATGTGTCCGATATTTTTTCTCTCTCATATTGCACTCTATTGAAATGTGTTTCTGGGCTGCAAAGACAGGTTTCACATTGATACACAGTTTCAGACTAGCGCCTTACAGATGATTTATGCTACATCAATCCACTGACAAACATGTGCTCAGAGTCCTAAAGAAACAATTATCCTGCCTGAATACCACTAATTTGCAAAAGGAGTGCGATATTGCTTCTGTCAGTTGGCAACAGAGGAATACACCTGCGTCCATTAAAATTGGTGATAGAGGTCATAACACTGAATTGCGTTTACGTGTTTTACAATTACAGCTCCCATTAGATCAAGATTTTTTATTTTAAACCTGGAATGTGATCCAAGCTGCTAGATATTGAGAAGAACATATAACTTCTAACTTGGTCCACACAGTTCTATGAAGTCATAAGGAAGACGCAAGACGGACAGTCTAGTGCACCTAAAGAAAAAACTATTGGCCTTTTGTTATATAAGAGTAGAGGAAAATCATGGTAAAAAGGCAATAGTTCTCAAGCAAATGTTTTAAGATACTTCTGGTTAGGGATTCTTATTGATGGTGCTGTCATGATTCCTAAGACAGAGAGATCTGGAGATGTATGTGGTCTTTTACATTATGTAAGCATATATCTGCATGTATTTTCAGCCCACAAGATCTGCAGATGTTTGTTGACACAGTTGACTTCATTTCATCAACTTCATCGCTTCTTCACTACCTGACACCCTGGACCCGTTGCAGTTTGCATATCATCGTAACCAATCCACAATGCAGTCACACACCTCCATCACACAGCCCTGAACCATCTGGACAACAGAAAAGGGAATTACGTTAAAATGCTGTTCGTCGACAACAGTTCAGCATTTACCACCATAATTCCCTCCATGCTCACCTCCAAGCTGGAAGTACTGGGACTCAGCCCATCGCTTTGTTGCTGGATCTCCAACTTCCTGACAGACAGACCGCAAGCAGTACGGGTGGGCAAACACGTCTCACCGACCCTCACCCTCAGCACTGGAGCCCCCCAAGGTTGCGTTCTGAGCCCCCTGCTGTACTCACTGTACACATATGACTGTGTAGCCACTTCCAACTCAACCACCATTGTCAAGTTTGCTGACGACACGGTTGTGGTGGGCCTGTTCTCCAACAACATCGAGACGGCCTACCTTGAGGAGATCAAAAACTTGCAGACATGGTGCCAGGAAAACAATCTCCTCCTGAACGTTAGCAAGACAAAGGAGATGATAGTGGACTTCAGTACAAAGCAGACGATGAGGAACTACTAACCAATCACGATCAACGGGACCCCAGTGGAGAGAGTAGACAGTTTCCGGTATCTTGGCCTAAAGGACTTCAACAAACAAATCCAGTTTATGTTCTTTATTTATTTTTTGAGACTTAGTAATTAAGGGTCTGGTTGAGTGATGGGTCCTGTAAGTTAGCAAGTACACATATATCAGGGTGCTCAGGGAGTCCAATGGGACTTCTGGAAAAGCAGACTTTCCACTTTGCATCATTTTCCTTCAACATTGAATTAGAGCTGGTTAGTATTCATCAGTGTTTCTAACACATACATTTTGAAACATACAATATTGATGTTTTGACAGCCTCTAAAATGCAAATTTATGTTTGCACAACTTCATTTACACAGCATACCATACCTACACACAAATGAGCAGACGTTCGGAAAGTTAAAGTCCCAGTGAAATTAAAAATAACAATTCTTATTTTCTCATGAAATATTGCAGCGTTTGTAATAGCTTATCAATGTGGGTCATTTTCTTTTTAAAATTCATGTACCCTCATAATCTTCAATTAAAATCTGAAAATGCACGTCCGCCCTGAAATGACTATCCATCTCAAATGAAGTAAATTAGACGCTTGGCCGGAGCATCCGTTAACTCCTCCCCTTCAACTGTCAGTCTGCCGCCAGCTTCTTTTCAAAATGCCCCCACAAATCTACATCAGTTCATGGTTTGATTTGACTAAAACCGCCCAAATGTATACGCAAGTAAGGTGGACGTGCCTGTTAGTACATTTTCTTTGGAACCTGATGTTCCAAATATGGTAAGAGGCGTTACATTTCCGTCACACGCTTGCAGTATTCGACCAATCCCTACGCACTGGTTAATTGGCCAATCATAGCACACCTCGCTTTTCTGAGCGATGAGCTTTGTAAATAATCTGCGCGTTTCAGAGAGGCGGGGCAAAGAGGAGATACAAACATGCACGGTATGCGGAAATAGTTTTTGAACCTTAAATCGTGTATACGCATTGCATTACATCTAAAACAAACGATAATGTTCATTTTAGCCATGTGATATAACCCCTTTAAGCAAATTTTACATTTAATTTTTAATCGATTTGTGTTTATGTTCTCTGTTTATTTAATAAACAATCATATTAGTTGGTGTGTTGTATGTTGTCATGGTTTTGTGTTGAGTTCTTGTAGTTTACCTTTGTTGCTAATTGATGACGTGATGGTGAACATGATAATTAGCATGACATCATCTAGCGTTTTACCAAGCAACGTTTGTTAGCTACTTTTCATTATAAATAGTTGGCAACAATGATTTAGATTATCACTCATGTTTTACAACAAATTATGTTGTGTCAATAACATGTTTTTTGTCATTGTTTCCCTGTTGGATATTTTTCATGTCTTTTGTGCTGTTTATATCTGGCTTATGCTCTTGTTTTAAAGGCACAGTTTTCTCAAAGATTAGATTCAATTTTAGGATTAAAGATGTGGATTTAGAACCTTTGCCTTTGCTTGACCTTTTGGGTTAGCACATTATATTAAAACTCCCTTAAATTCTCTAGTTTATATAATTTGTCAAATAATAATACAGTGTTTAACAGAAAACATGTTTAGATAGAAGACCATAAACAGATTTCATAGATACCACTATATACTGTATATCCCATTAACTTGAAATAAAATGTCTTTGAAAAGTAGCAAAAGAAAATTATGCCATGGTGAAAAGTTTTGAAAACATTTTTTTTAATGTGACCCTTATATAACAAAGAGAATATGTTAGTAGAAATAAAAATAAACCCATGGGATATAAAAGTGTCAATAGAAGAAACACCCCTAACAGGGACCTGAGCCTTCTGTTTAATAACACTGTATATGTTCAAATGTGTTTGCATCCCACACATGCAGTCATTTCACAGCAGAGTGGAGGATTTACTTCATTAAACTGTGGGTGTATTTACCCACAACTCTTCACATTTGTGTGCACAAACAGTTATAAAGGTTATATAGACTGGAAATAATAATCTGAAGAGATGGGCCGGCACAAGCAATAATCTTTTTAACCCCTGAGGTGCTGTTTTCCAAATGTATTGCACATTTCTATACGCCAGAGCATGCTAAAAAATTGGATATTATTGGATATACTGTCATACTATTCAAAGAATTCGAAGGGTTTTCTGAAGAATGATTCAACATAACACTATACCTGCATTTAAGGGTCCACATGCCAGCATTCCAGAAAGCACAGACTTTGGCCTGAGACAAAGTACACTGTAAAAAGTGAACATGGGTGTTTGTTGGACAGCTAAAACTATTTGAGTCTATTTTACTTAGTCTTTTGCGTTCAGAAATGTAACTCAGAATTGTACACTTTTTCTACTTAACCGCACATAAATTCTCGATTACTCAAATTTCTCACTTTCAGCCAACGTAAAATATCCCTTTAAGGACCCACGTTCTGTGACATCATGACACGGCTCTCCTGTTTTTGCCAAGTGATTGATGTCCTTAGGGCAACATCATGTTGACCCTGGGATAACATTTAAATCAACCAATCAGATTTCAGAAATAAATGTACAGTTTATTTTAAGTTTAATCTTCCAACCAGGATTAGGTGCTTCTAGACCATTGTTTTTCACTTATCATTTCCCTCTGATTTTAGGGGTAAGTTATGGTTAGGGTTTGGTGTGGGTTTAGGTTTTATTTATAAAAATGTTGTCCTTAGGTCAACAAAATATGTTGCCCTGAGGACATCAACCTACCGTGGCCGTAAAGTGCCAAACAAAACAACAAATCGTAAAACAAACAACAAATCTAAAAGCAAAAACACAAATCCTGAATCACAATTACAAATCTAAAAACGCAACACCAAATCTGAAAACACATTAACAAACCATAAAGCACAACAACAATTCCGGAAACAAAATGACAAGTCAGAAATCACAACGACAACTCAGAAAACAAAATTACAAGTCAGAAAACACAACGACAAATCGGTCAAAACGGAAAAGGTAGGTATTTTGTGTGACCGGGGTAGTTACTGCTGATTGGACGGAACCCCTGTCAATCAAGACAAACAGGAAGTACAGTTCTGTTGCTAGCGGTACAGAAGAAGAAAGAAGTAGCTAGCGGCAGTGTACATAAATATAGAATGTACTGTCCTTATTGTGGGTTCAAATTTGGTGTTTTGCCAAAGTTTTGCAGCTCATGCGGAAAAAATCTCGAGGTTTTAAAAGAGACGCGACAGGAAACGATTTCGGCCGTGTCAACGGATAATGCAGGTATAATTAAAGCAAGACAGCTTGCAATGTGAAATTTAAGGTTAAAAACGCTGTATTTTTCACATACCGTGCATGTTTGTATCTCCTCTTTGCCCCGCCTCTCTGAAACGCGTGGATTTTTTACAAAGCTCATCGCTCTGAAAAGCGAGGTGTGCTATGATTGGCCAGTTAACCAGTGCGTAGTGATTGGTCGAATACTGCAAGCATGTGACGGAAATGTAACGGCTCTTACCATATTTGGAACATCAGGTTCCAAAGCAATTGTGCTGACAGGTACGCCCACCTTACTTGCGTATACATTTGGGCGGTCTTAGTCAAATCATACCACAAACTGAGGTGGATTTGTGGGGGTGTGGATACACGAGGCGTTTCATACCGTGGCCGTAAAGTGCCAAACAAAACAACAAATCGCAAAACAAACAACAAATCTAAAAGCAAAAACACAAATCCTGAATCACAATTACAAATCTAAAAACGCAACACCAAATCTGAAAACACATTAACAAACCATAAAGCACAACAACAATTCCGGAAACAAAATGACAAGTCAGAAATCACAACGACAACTCGGAAAACAAAATTACAAGTCAGAAAACACAACGACAACTCGGTCAAAACGGAAAAGGTAGGTATTTTGTGTGACCGGGGTAGTTACTGCTGATTGGACGGAACCCCTGTCAATCAAGACAAACAGGAAGTACAGTTCTGTTGCTAGCGGTACAGAAGAAGAAAGAAGAAGTAGCTAGCGGCAGTGTACACAAATATAGAATGTACTGTCCTTATTGTGGGTTCAAATTTGGTGTTTTGCCAAAGTTTTGCAGCTCATGCGGAAAAAATCTCGAGGTTTTAAAAGAGACGCGACAGGAAACGATTTCGGCCGTGTCAACGGATAATGCAGGTATAATTAAAGCAAGACAGCTATAGCTTATCTTAGCTATTGTTTTATAGGCATGGGAAAATGAAGCCTCATGAAGCATTGAGAAATTGTGCTGCTCGCTCTATACCTGACCCGAAACTTCACGTAACATAACTGTTGTATTTATAAGTGGAGCGAGTTGAAAACGTTAGCAGCAGTTAGTGTATGACCAGCGTTGATTTCTCTTTTTAGGTAACGTTAACGTTACAGGCGGCGCAGACTCAACACCTACGCCCACGTTAAACCAGTTTTTAGAATACCGAAAGCTGAAATCTAAGGAAAAGACAAACTTTTCCTTGAGCATGAAGGGAGGAAACAAACACGAGCAGAAGAAAGTACAGGTACAGTATAATTTAGGAAAATCGATGTAGAAGCCATGCATTGTGAATAGCCCATTAACTAAAGTGATTTTTTTGTATTCTTGCAGATTAATGTAGGCATAATGTGTCTGCAAAATGGTTGCTTGAAACCACAACGAGGGAAAACACTCCCCTTATACACAGACCCACAAGTAACCGCAAATGATGTCCTTAGATTGGCTGAAAAAAAGTTTAAAGACTTTAATAAAGACATGGAGGAAGGACCTTACTTTCTTCTCTACCCAGATGGGTCTGTAGTTGTTAATGTTCCTGGAACACAGAAGCCCTTTACACTGAAAGACTACAAATCAGAAATCGGAAAGACATATCAACGGATAAATTTGTTTATTTGCAGAAAGAGTAACTTTGAAGGTTAGTTTGCCAGAATTTATGTATTGTGTATTCATATAAACCAAGTCACTTAACATGTTGTTCTGTGTCTAGCAGAACAGATTCTCAGTTCAGACTCTGACACAGAAGTTGTCATTAGAACAAGGAATTCTGATGAATCTAACCTGGCCGACACACTGGTAAGGTTATTACGATCAATTCTTGAATGTGACTTTCCCTTCATTCTTTCAATTTTATATTCAGTACTGTGCAAAAGTCTCAGGCAGTTTCAAAAATAGATTTGCCCAAAAAATATTTTTAAGCCAGTTGTTTATATTTTTTGCTGTAGTGTGTCAGTAGAAAATATCAGTTTCCAAACATTCCTAATAGTAGACTCAATGATGGTTAGACCAGATCTCCTTGTGGAGCATACTGGTTGTTGTCAAACTCCCTGTGCATACAAAAATCTCATTATAATGTAATTATTACTACAAATAATGGCAAAAGGAATGTTTGGAAATTATATTTCCTGACTAGGGTTGGGAATCGTTTCAATTTTATCGATTCCAATTCTGATTCTGCTTATCAATTTCGATTCTTATCGATTCCACAGTTGAAGTAAAACATTTAGATATCAACCTGTATGGTCATTTAGCCTGCTTATTGACTTGTTTGCAAAATATATTTATGAGCAGTGTTTTGTGTATATTTACACATAGAAACACACCTTTTCTGATTTATTACAATTTGAATTATCATAGTACTATCAACTACATCATGGTTAAACTGCAGTTACTATAATGCAACTATGGTAATTTGTGATTCCTGTGCTTTAATGCAAATTCTATAGCTAAACTATGCTTACTATAGTAAAAAATATCGATAATTTTCATAAGGGCTTTTATTGAGATATCAGCAGATCATGCAACGCATGTACTTTTCTGAAAATATGCACACAGGAATTGATAAGAGGAATTCAAATTTTAATCTCAAGTATCCGATTCCTATTCCTTTCGATTCCGATCCGATTCCTAGCCTTTCGATTCCGATTCCAAATTGGAATTGATTTTCGATTCCCAACCCTATTCCTGACACACTACAGCAAAATATATAATAAATGGTTTAAAACTATTTTTCGGGGGGTAATACTAACATGTCTAAGACTTTTGCATACTATAGTACTGTATATATGTATAACACACATACATGCACACATATGTATATACAAATTTCTGTTATTTTTCTTTCAGCCAATAACACCTCAGCATTCAAGCACACCAGAAAAGGCAGTCAGTAATAAAATGTAGGTTGATTTTATTCTTGTCATGGTTGATGTTTAGTTTTAAAGCCGAACAAATGGTATATTTGTTGCAAAGCATATCAAAGGGGTCTTTCTAAAAAGCTTAACATGAAAAACACTTAACGTATCTAAACAACAACAAGGGAAAACCACATTTCTTTCAAACCTTAATTTGTAATAAGGTTTTATAATGCCTTATAATGGACTAATTCTATGGGAGAGAAAACGCTTAGTGTGAGATTATTCACTTGATATGTGTTAAGTATGACAGAAATTAGGTTTGAGCCATGTTAAGCTTTTTTTTCCACATTAAGCCTTTTAGAATGTCCCAGTCAGAGGGCTTTAAAACATCTGATTATACTTGTTCATATTTTCTGTCATAATCCTTTTTTTTTGTGGTGTAGTGATTGTGCTGTTAAACCACCGCAAGGCAATGTAACAGAGGTTAGTAGAAACAGGTTTGAACTCGCTAGTCAAACAATGACCTGTTTCTGATCCCTTGATGCTGTTGCCTTTCCTCCTCTTTTAAAATAAGTCACTAATAGAAATTGCTAGCTACATTTCAGTGTTTGAATCTGTATGGCTTTTTTAATGACACTTTTACAGTTCTATATAAAAATACAGCTGTAAAGAAGCCTGATTTCTGTTTTTTAAGATAACACTCTCGGATTCAGAGGACGACTGCCCAAGTACTTCAGACCATGTTGCAAAAGAGAACCAGTGCTACAGGTCTGTTTGGTAGATTTTTTTTTCAGTAAATATATGTACCTTAAGTGTACATTTGAAATGTGTATATTTTTACATTTGTGCATGCTCTCTCTTGGTAGAGAATACATGGAAGTGTATGCACCAGCAACTATTGAAGAGGAGGAGCTTGAAATCTCGGCACATTATTTTGACCTCCCACAACCGCTAGAGTGAGCAACAGATGTAGTATGTTGATTAGAAAATATAATATCTACAAATACTGATTACATTGGTTAAATTCACTGTTTACACTCTAGGGAAGAAAACAGTTTAACNAAGTTACATTTATCATAATTAACATAAAGTGTCACGAAACGGAAGGACAGAACCCAAATGCAGGCAGGTGGCGGGTTAACACAGATCTTTAATGAACAGAACAATTCGAGAAACAAAAATCCCACGAGGGGAAAACAGGTAATGATATAAACAAACACAAAATAAACACCTCCCACGTGGGGGAAAAAACAAAAGGCAACGAGTGACAAAAAGGATAGGACTTACTATACAAAGACACGATGAGGCGCAGACAACAGGGTAACAACCATAGAACAAAATCGCCCAGGACAGAGAACAAAGGGACATTAAGAAGGGAACACTAATGAGGGATAATTACAAAAGGGACGTGACGGGCAGGTGACAGAGATCAAACACAAAGGGCATGATTACGGGAGTCAGGAGGGCGGGGCTGAACGACATGACAGGAGGACACGCAGCGCAAAGAGACAACAATGACTACATGTCTTCCACACATAACAAAACAAGCACAAAAGACATGGCACCGTCACAACTCTGTCCACAGACCAGAAACCTCATGATAGGAAGGACAGAGTTGTGACACTACCCCCGCTCCAAGGGACGACCCATGGCGTCCCAAGGTAGAATCCTCAGCGGGCAAGAACAGAGAAACACAAGGACATACACCATAAACACAACACAGAACAGACTAAGGGTAACATAGAAGAGACCAGGACGGGGTTGGGGTGGGCCAACAAAAACAACAAACATGGGAGGGGGGGTGGGACCAAACAAGAGCCCATAGGGGGCAGTCCAAAAAGGTTGGGGGGAATAGTCCCAATCCCCGGCTGCGCTCGAGGGCGCGGAGTCCTGGGGGACTTAGGATAAGTCCTGGGGGGAACAGGCTTTGACCCTGGGAATTTCCCAGGGACCGGCTGGAAGGCCGGCTGGAAAGGGCTGGGTGCCGGCTGGAAGGCCGGCTGGAAAGGGCTGGGTGCCGGCTGGAAGGCCGACTGGACAGGGCTTGACGCCGGCTGGAAGGCCGGCTGGACAGGGTCCGACGCCGGCTGGAAGGCCGGCAGCTGTACCGGCTGGGGCGCCGGCTGGATCACCGGCTGGGACGCCGGCTGGATCACCGGCTGGGACGCCGGCTGGATCACCTGCTGGGACGCCGGCCGCACCAGACTGGACGCCGGCTGGACCACCGGACTGGACACAGGACTGGACGCCGGCTGGATCACCGGACCGGACGCCGGCCGCACCGGACTGGAGGCCGACTGCACCGGCTGGGGAAAGGCCCGCACTGCCCACCACTGCCTCTTTTTCTTCAGCCGAGCCACCCGCCTGGTGGCCGGCAGAAGGAAGGAGGTGAGGGGTACGGCTGGCTCGGGGTTGGAGGCCTCTGACGAGGAACCCCAGGATTCTCGCCTTCCCCGTTTGCCACCGAGGCTCACTGGTGGTGGAGAGGACGGTGTGGCGACGCCCACAACCCCGATCTTCAAGGGACGGCCCTCAGGGATCGCAACCAGCGGAGATGAGTAGCTGGGTTGAACTGAGACCTTGGACTCTGATCGATCCACGGCATACAGCCATATCGCGTCAAAGTCCAGCGCTCTCAGTGACCTCATCTCCGCACGCGAGAGTGGCTCCCTGAGACCGCCGTTGAAGAGCGTCACCAGCTCCTCCTCTCCGAACACCGTCTCCTCTGCGACTTCGAGGAACCGGCCCGCATAGTCATCTACGTCACCGGTTCCCTGGCGAATGCCGCAGAGGAGACGAGCCTGAACAAAATCGCCCAGGACAGAGAACAAAGGGATGTAAGAAGGGAACACTAACGAGGGATAATTACAAAAGGAACGTGACGGGCAGGTGACAGAGATCAAACACAAAGGGCATGATTACGGGAGTCAGGAGGGCGGGGCTGAACGACATGACAGGAGGACACGCAGCGCAAAGAGACAACAATGGCCACGTGTCTTCCACACATAACAAAACAAGCACAAAAGACATGGCACCGTCACAACTCTGTCCACAGACCAGAAACCTCATGATAGGAAGGACAGAGTTGTGACATAAAGAGAGAAAGAACAACCGATGAAACTGTACCTGTCTATATTAACACAACAAGTGCGCTACTAGTTTTTGTGTTATCTATTGAAATATTGAAATGTCTTACCTGTTCAGAAGAAATAAAGCCATGTCTGCATCCGTTTACAATCCTTTCAGATCACGGAGTTCACGCCACCTTTGAAATGCCTTGCCAATATGAATTCTTGTTTTCGCACGAGTCCGATCACATTCCCTGTTTCTTTGTAAACTGTCATCAGTTCGTTCTTTCTTGTTTTTCACAAATGATGAATCCCCAGATGTCAACACTGCTTGGCGTTTAAAAGTAAAAGTACTAAACGCCGCTATAAATAATACTAAACGTTGTATGAAATCCTACCCATCAGTTGTGAGTACACGCTACAAACCACCTATCACTCGCAGCATCCACACTCGAGCTAGCAGCCGGATCCTCTTCATTCTAGGGCTGGGCGATATGGCAAAAAAGTAAACTCGATAGTTTTTTTCTATATTGATCGATAACAATATTTATTTCGATATATATTTAATTAAAATACTTTAGATTTATATATAGATTTATAGATTATTTTAAATACAGTTTATTAACAAAAGTTAACCTTTAACCAGTTAAAATTAAATTAAATTAATGCACTGTTGCAACACAGAGGATATTAGGCCATAAACAACATGTACCAGTTCATTCAGTCTCATTTTGACTCAGTTGACT